>NW_026111557.1:0-20000 GCF_024679095.1 Eriocheir sinensis | reverse complement strand
ATCTTGCTCAATCTTGCTCAACCTCATCAACCTCCATCTTGCTCAACCCCATCAACCTCAATCTTGCTCAATCTTGCTCTACTTGGTGTGAATCTTTCTGTGTTTCTTCATGTGATCTCGCCGAGCAAAGCCTTTTCCACAGAAGTCGCAGGCGTACGGTTTCTCCCCCGTATGGTACCGTAAGTGTACCGTGAGCTTGTACCCGGCCTTGAACTCCTTGGCGCAGTACTCACAGGTGTACACGGAGTCCACACGAGCGCCCTTCTTACCCTGGGGGGGCGGCTGGGGCGGCTGGGGGTCTTTAATCGAGGTTATCGGAGAGGTCCCAGAATCGGCAGCCTCCATTGTGTGCGCTCCCGTGACTGTTTCCATGGCCGTGTGTGCGTGTTTGGACTTCTCGTGTGCGCGGAGGATGTCAGAGCGGGTGAAGCTCTCCCCGCACGCACACACGTATGGTTTCTCCCCCGTGTGCGTGCGTAGATGCCTCGTCAGACGGTAAATCGACCCAAATATCTTGTGACAGACTCCGCACTCTTGCCGCAGACCGGAACTTTCGACGCCCATATCTCCGTCGCCGTCCGCCCCATCCGCGTCGTTCTCCGGGTGGATGAGCGGAAACTCCTCGTCTCCGCTTGCCTGGGTCCCCACGTCCACACGGCTGACGGTTCGCTTGGGGTCGGAGGAAACGTGGGCAACTGTGTTTGATATTGACGCAGGGGACGACTTCGCTGCCCGGGAGGATGCCAGGAGTTGCTTACGCGATTCTGGGCTCAGGCGATGCTTCAGAGTGTGGATTTTGAGGTGGTCGGACCGCGCGAACCTCTTGCCACAGTACGAGCATCCATACGGCTTTTCCCCGGTGTGTGTACGGCGGTGCAAGGTCAATTTGTCGGAGCGGGAGAAGGATTTTCCGCAGCTCTCACAAACATGCCTCTTCCCTTCTTTAGCTCCACTTTGCGGCACGTTCCCGGGGTTCGCGCTCGGTTTCGGGGGTTCCGGGGTGTTCTGGG
This sequence comes from Eriocheir sinensis, assembly GCF_024679095.1. NCBI lineage: Eukaryota > Metazoa > Arthropoda > Malacostraca > Decapoda > Varunidae > Eriocheir > Eriocheir sinensis. The sequence goes on along the minus strand of NW_026111557.1, from coordinate 18,990 downwards.
GAGTGGCAGGCTGCTCTGGGGCGGCCCGCGGGGGTGGCACTGTCCCCAGGGGTGCCAGGGACGGGGCCATGGGGTAGGTTTTGAAGACTTGTGGTTCTGCAATGGAGTTACGGATGAGTGTTGGAACCTAGCATGGATAATTTTTGGGGGGTTGTTTGGGTGCGTTTTTGGGGTTTGTTTTGGGGTTTTGGGATTTGGGTTTTTTAGGGTTTGTTCTTTGTTATTTTCTCTATCTTTCTGTGTTTTGGGTTTTGTTATATGTTATTTTGTTCTATTGAAAAAGAGGAAAATATTGGAACTTTTCCCTCAAGACTGATTTTTTTCCTCCATGTCTCTCGCTCTTCTCACCTCTCTCCCTCCTTTCTCTCTCAATCTAAGTCTTTCTCCTTTATGTCAGTTATTCCTTATTCTTTCCTCTTTCTTTCTGTGTATCGTTTATCTTTCTATCTCAATTCCTTCTATTCTAAAAAAGGAAAAATATTGAAACTTTTCACTCAGGACTAATTTTTTTCCTTCCATGTCTCTCTCTGTTCTTTCCTCTCTCCCTCCTTTCTCTCTCTCTCTAAGTCTTTCTCCTTTATGTCAGTTATTCCTTATTCTTTCCTCTTTCTTTCTATGCCTTGTTTATCTTTCTATCTCAATTCCTTCTACCGAAAAAAAGCAAAAAATATTCATAATTCAAGCTTGAGATATTCAGAGGAAGGACATTGTCAACCTGCATTTTGAAAGACTGGGAGATGGAAAAGTTGTAATAAAAGTGGAGATAGAGAGAAAAGTAATAAAGATAGAAAGAAACGGATAACACCAAATGAAAGAGGATAAAATTCTCTATAAGTGGATGGCAAGAGGAAGAGGAGGGACAAGAGGAAAGAGGAGAAAAGAAGAGGAATAAAGAAAGAACATATCCCCCAACCCATACATTTTGGAAGACTGGGAGATGGAAAAGTTGCAATAAAAGTGGAAATAGAGAAAAGTAATAAAGATAGAAAGAAACGGATAACACCAAAAGAAAGAGGATAAAATTCTCTATAAGTGGGTGGCAAGAGGAAGAGGAGGGACAAGAGGAAAGAGGAGAAAAGAGGAAGGGAAGAGAAAGAACATATCATCAACCCATACATTTTGGAAGACTGGGAGATGGAAAAGTTGCAATAAAAGTGGAAATAGAGAGAAAAGTAATGGAGATAGAAAGAAACGGATAACACCAAAAGAAAGAGGATAAAATTCTCTATAAGTGGACGGCAAGAGGAAGAGGACAGACAAGAGGAAGAGGAGAAAAGAGGAGGGGAAAAGAAAGGACATAACCCCCAACCCATACATTTTGGAAGACTGGGAGATGGAAAAGTTGTAATAAAAGTGGAGATAGAGAGAAAAGTAATAAAGATAGAAAGTAACCGATAACACCAAAAGAAAGAGGATAAAATTCTCTATAAGTGGACGGCAAGAGGAAGAGGACAGACAAGAGGAAAGAGGAGAAAAGAAGAGGAATAAAGAAAGAACATATCCCCCAACCCATACATTTTGGAAGACTGGGAGATGGAAAAGTTGCAATAAAAGTGGAAATAGAGAGAAAAGTAATAAAGATAGAAAGAAACGGATAACACCAAAAGAAAGAGGATAAAATTCTCTATAAGTGGATGGCAAGAGGAAGAGGAGGGACAAGAGGAAAGAGGAGAAAAGAGGCCGAGAAAACAAACCACATATCCCCGAAAACTCCCTCACCTGTATGCGACACGAGGGACATCACCGAGAAATCCGTATCCCTCTGGGGCTGCTGATGCTGGTGCTGCTGTTGTTGTTGTTGTTGTTGTAAGTGCTGTTGTTGTTGTAGTGGATTAGTAGTAGTAGTAGCCGCTGTAGTAGTTGTAGTAGGTAGTAGTGGTTGTGGTTGTGGTGGTGGTGGAACGAGCTCGGTGGAGGTGGTAGTGAACACGCTATGGGCCATCATGCTCCCCATACGACCCTCCTGTAAGTAATTGTAGTAGCTGTAGTAATTATTTAAGTAATAGTAGTAGTGGTTGTAGTAGGGGGTGGGTTGTAGAAGTAAGGGTTGTGGGGTCAGGAATAGTAGGTTCAAGAGCGTGCTGATTCTTGTAGTGATAGTTATAGTGGTCTAAGTAGTCGTAGTAATGATATAAGTAGTAGTAGTAGTAGTAGTAGTAGTAGTAGGTGGGTTTTAGTAGTAAGGGTTGTGGGGTCAGAAATAGTAGGTTCAAGAGGGTGCTAATTCTTGTAGTGATACTTATAGTGGTCTAAGTAGTCGTAGTAATGATATAAGTAGTAGTAGTAGTAGTAGTAGGGGGTAGGTTGTAGAAGTAAGGGTTGTGGGGTCAGGAATAGTAGGTTTAAGAGCGTGCTGATTCTTGTAGTGATATTTATAGTGGTCTAAGTAGTCGTAGTAGTGATTTAAGTAGTAGTAGTAGTAGTAGTAGGGGGTAGGTTGTAGAAGTAAGGGTTGTGGGGTCAGGAATAGTAGGTTTAAGAGCGTGCTGATTCTTGTGGTGATACTTATAGTGGTCTAAGTAGTTGTAGTAATGATATAAGTAGTCGTAGTAATGATATAAGTAGTAGTAGTAGTAGGGGGTAGGTTTTAGTAGTAAGGGTTGTGGGGTCAGGAATAGTAGGTTCAAGAGCGTGATGATTCTTGTAGTGATAGTTATAGTTGTCTAAGTAGTCATAGTAATGATTTAAGTAGTCGTAGTAATGATATAAGTAGTAGTAGTAGTAGTAGGGGGTAGGTTGTAGAAGTAAGGGTTGTGGGGTCAGGAATAGTAGGTTCAAGAGCGTGCTGATTCTTGTAGTGATAGTTATAGTGGTCTAAGTAGTCGTAGTAATGATTTAAGTAGCAGTAGTAGTAGTAGGGGGTAGGTTGTAGAAGTAAGGGTTGTGGGGTCAGGAATAGTAGGTTCAAGAGGGTGCTGATTCTTGTAGTGATAGTTATAGTGGTCTAAGTAGTCGTAGTAGTGATTTAAGTAGTAGTAGTAGTAGGGGGTAGGTTTTAGTAGTAAGGGTTGTGGGGTCAGGAATAGTAGGTTCAAGAGGGTGCTGATTCTTGTAGTGATAGTTATAGTGGTCTAAGTAGTCGTAGTAGTGATTTAAGTAGTAGTAGTAGTAGTAGTAGTAGGGGGTAGGTTTTAGAAGTAAAGGTTGTGGGGTCAGGAATAGTAGGTTCAAGAGCATGCTGATTCTTGTAGTGATACTTATAGTGGTCTAAGTAGTCGTAGTAATGATTTAAGTAGTAGTAGTAGTAGTAGTAGTAGTAGTAGGGGGTAGGTTTTAGTAGTAAAGGTTGTGGGGTCAGGAATAGTAGGTTTAAGAGCATGCTGATTCTTGTAGTGATACTTATAGTGGTCTAAGTAGTCGTAGTAATGATATAAGTAGTAGTAGTAGTAGTAGTAGTAGGGGGTAGGTTTTAGTAGTAAGGGTTGTGGGGTCAAGAATAGTAGGTTTAAGAGCATGCTGATTCTTGTAGTGATACTTATAGTGGTCTAAGTAGTCGTAGTAATGATTTAAGTAGTAGTAGTAGTAGTAGTAGGGGGTAGGTTTTAGTAGTAAGGGTTGTGGGGTCAAGAATAGTAGGTTTAAGAGCATGCTGATTCTTGTAGTGATACTTATAGTGGTCTAAGTAGTCGTAGTAATGATTTAAGTAGTAGTAGTAGTAGTAGTAGGGGGTAGGTTTTAGTAGTAAGGGTTGTGGGGTCAAGAATAGTAGGTTTAAGAGCGTGCTGATTCTTGTAGTGATACTTATAGTGGTCTAAGTAGTCGTAGTAATGATATAAGTAGTAGTAGTAGTAGTAGTAGGGGGTAGGTTTTAGTAGTAAGGGTTGTGGGGTCAGGAATGGTAGGTTTAAGAGCGTGTTGAGTCTTGTAGTGATACATATAGTGGTCTAAGTAGTCGTAGTAATGATTTAAGTAGTAGTAGTAGTAGTAGTAGTAGTAGTAGTAGTAGTAGTAGGGCTTGGGTTGTAGAATTAAGGGTTATGGGGTGAATAGTAATAGTCTCTCTCTCTCTCTCTCTCTCTCTCAAAATCAATTTAAATCAGAGTAAAAAAATCATAATTCAAATTAAAATCAAATATACTGTTTTTAAAATGATGAAAGTGTTATATATATATCTAACAATTTAAATTATACATATATATACTTCAAAATCTGAAGTGCGGTTGTGGTAGTGTGGTAGATTCTCCGGAGTAGTGCGGTAGATTTTCCAGAGTAGTGCGGTAGATTTTCCAGAGTAGTGCGGTAGATTTTCCAGAGTAGTGCGGTAGATTTTCCGTAGTAGTGCGGTAGATTTTCCAGAGAAGTGCGGTAGTGTTTCCAGAGTAGAGCGGCAGATTTTCCAGAGTAGCGCGGTAGATTTTCCAGAGTAGTGCGGTAGTGTTTCCAGAGTAGTGCGGTAGATTTTCCGGAGTAGTGCGGTAGATTTTCCAGAGTAGTGCGGTAGATTTTCCGGAGTAGTGCGGTAGTTTTTCCGGAGTAGTGCGGTAGATTTTCCAGAGTAGTGCGGTAGTGTTTCCAGAGTAGTGCGGTAGATTTTCCAGAGTAGTGCGGTAGATTTTCCAGAGTAGTGCGGTAGATTTTCCAGAGTAGTGCGGTAGATTTTCCGGAGTAGTGCGGTAGATTTTCCAGAGTAGTGCGGTAGATTTTCCAGAGTAGTGCGGTAGATTTTCCAGAGTAGTGCGGTAGATTTTCCGGAGTAGTGCGGTAGATTTTCCAGAGTAGTGCGGTAGATTTTCTGGAGTAATGCGGTCTAATTTTTTTCATTCCCAGTCTCAATAAGAAATGGTTGCGTGGTTATCCCGGCGGACAAAACATTGAAACATACTTAACTATTTCCCTGCGTGGGGTTCGAACGCGACCATCCCCCAACGGACAGACTAATCTACCTCTCTACCAGTCTACTTGAACAGTACCAGACATGTCAACCCGTCCCTGGTACCTGATATTGTACCGTTTCAACTCTTTCTTCGGTAAACACAGAGCGAGTGTCAGGCATCCGGTCTTTTTAAACCTCCGTATCTCCAAAACCGTTCACCACAGCTTAAAACCAAAAGCGCCATTGGAAAGAGGAGGTCCAGATCTATGGGATTCGGTCATGTACGCCTTTCCTGCGCGCGTACATAGACGTCCAGGGAGCGTTGAATGTTAAGATTTGCGTCGGTGCGTGTGGGGTGATCGCCCGTATTGAGGGAGCTGTGGACATCTCTGACTCTGGCAAGGGAGCGTTTACAACTGTTTGGTAGAGGTGTTGGTCAGGTGAGGCAAGGGTTGGGCAAGAACATCTGGAACGCTCTCAGACGCGGGAGATTGGAGTGCGTCTGGAGATCGAGCGAGCGTTTCCCAACACCAACAAACACGCCAAACGCTCGCTCTGTTTACCAGTGAAAGGGTTAAATTACCACAATATATACATGGCACCAGGGATGGGTTGGCATGTTCGGCACTGTTCAAGAAGTCTGGCACTGTTCAAGATGTCTGGCACTGTTCAAGATGTCTGGCACTGTTCAAGATGTCTGGCACTGTTCAAGATGTCTGGCACTGTTCAAGAAGTCTGGCACTGTTCAAGATGTCTGGCACTGTTCAAGATGTCTGGCACTGTTCAAGATGTCTGGCACTGTTCAAGAAGTCTGGCACTGTTCAAGAAGTCTGGCACTGTTCAAGAAGTCTGGCACTGTTCAAGAAGTCTGGCACTGTTCAAGATGTCTGGCACTGTTCAAGAAGTCTGGCACTGTTCAAGATGTCTGGCACTGTTCAAGATGTCTGGCACTGTTACCGATGATGAGGTTTATGGCCCAGCGCTCCACATGGCCCCCAAGACCATAACATTGGCACTTAAACTTGTTCCCAAACCTTGTATCTGTTAATTCATGGTAGAAGTTTCGTCTGTCTGTTCAGAGTTTAATCTCAATGACCCACAAACTCAGATTCGCTGTAAAACAAAAATTCAATTCATAAAATACAACAACGAGAAATTCCTGTGAGCAAATGTCGTCTGCGATACTTTTATAAGTAACGCAGGAGGATTAAGTGCGGTCCGTGGTAGTGTGGTAGACTTTTCTGTGATACGGTAGAACCCACATGCTGCCCAGTGAATCAAGGGGTTCTGAGGGGCAGCGTGACCCAGGACGAGATGGCATCACTGTAAACTCTTGTCTAGTGCCACGACGGGCTGGGGCCAATCATCATCCGGGCCTCTCAAAAAAGCCTACAAGTTTTATAGGCTAACTTATGAAACATCAGCATTTCTTTAAGTATTTTTTCCACAAACCTTCAACAGTTATGGAAACACTCTCACAACACAATTATAGGCCTATTTATTTACTTTTCAAAATAGGGGGGAATGTTTACGTAAGTGTTGCCCCCCACGGAATAGCTCACAGGGGGGGTCAGGGAGCTTACTTAAATTACAAGTGAACTTTATGCCCTGCCCCCCACACATGCATACTTAAATTACAAGTGAGCTTTACGCCTGCCCCCCACACATGCATACTTAAATTACAAGTGAGCTTTATGCCCTGCCCCCCACACATGCATACTTAAATTACAAGTGAACTTTATGCCCTGCCCCCCACACATGCATACTTAAATTACAAGTGAGCTTTATGCCCTGCCCCCCACACATGCATACTTAAATTACAAGTGAACTTTACGCCTGCCCCATACCCAAACCTTACCTAACCTTACTTAACAAATCCCTCTGTGAGCTATTTTGATCTGGCAGGAATTGAATTGAGTTGTTTCGAAAGTGTTTCCATAAGTGTTGAAGGTTTGTGGGAGAGATACATAGAGAGAGACACTGACCCGTTCATAAGACAAATCATAACCATATATATAAAGCTTAAATCATTAGATATGTTGCTCAATATAACAAAATTGATATACTTTGTTTAATTAATTTCCTGTATATCCCGTCCACTGGTGTACAGTACATAGGATGATATGGTCAGCTGCCCCCAGGGTCATAAAAGTACCCCTGGAAATGCCCACAACTCCCATGAAAGACTTGTAGATTACGTGTTCTTGGGCGCTGAAATGCTTGAAAATACAGTACCCCTGGAAATGCCCACAACTCCCATGAAAGACTTGTAGATTACGTGTTTTTGGGCGCTGAAATGCTTGAAAATAAAATACCCCTGGAAATGCCCACAACTCCCACGAAAGACTTGTAGATTACGTGTTTTTGGGCGCTGAAATGCTTGAAAATAAAGTACCCCTGGAAATGCCCACAACTCCCACGAAAGACTTGTAGATTACGCGTTCTTGGGCGCTGAAATGCTTGAAAATATAACAAATGCTTCAAAACATGACTAAAATGCTTCAAAACATAACTAAAATGCTTCAAAACAACTAAAATGCTTCAAAACATCACTAAAATGCTTCAAAACATAACTAAAATGCTTCAAAACACAACCAAAATGCTTCAAAACATAACTAAAATGCTTCAAAAAACAACTAAAATGCTTCAAAACATAACCAAAATGCTTCAAAACACAACCAAAATGCTTCAAAACATAACTAAAATGCTTCACAATGACCCGGAGCTTACCTGAAGGGCCAGCGAGTCCTCCTCCGACATGTAGATAGAGAGAAACTGTGCAATGTCTGGCAGGTCACTGGGTTGGGACAGGGACAGGGGACAGAGCTCTCCGCCACCCTCCATGGTGAGACACAGGGGCCCAGGGGGAGGGATTTCACTGGCTAGACTCTGGGGCTGCTTGGGCTTGTGTTTGTAGAGCGAGGGAGTTTGTAGAGCGAGGGAGTTTGTAGAGTGAGGGAGTTTGTTTCACTGGTTAGACTCTGGAGATGCTGGGGGCTTGAGTTTGTAGAGCGAGGGAGTTTTTTGAGAGCGAGGGAGTTTTTTGAGAGTGAGGGAGTTTGTAGAGCGAGGGAGTTTGTAGAGCGAGGGAGTTTGTAGAGCGAGGGAGTTTGTAGAGTGAGGGAGTTTGTTTCACTGGTTAGACTCTGGAGATGCTGTAGAGCGAGGGAGTTTGTAGAGCGAGGGAGTTTGTAGAGCGAGGGAGTTTTTTGAGAGTGAGGGAGTTTGTAGAGCGAGGGAGTTTGTAGAGCGAGGGAGTTTGTAGAGCGAGGGAGTTTGTAGAGCGAAGGAGTTTTGAGAGCGATGGAGTTTGAAGAAGCGAGGAGTTTTAAGCGAGGAGTTTTTGAGCGAGGAGTTTGTAGAGCGAGGGAGTTTGTAGAGCGAGGGAGTTTGTAGAGCGAGGGAGTTTGTAGAGCGAGGGAGTTTGTAGAGCGAGGGAGTTTGTAGAGCGAGGGAGTTTTTTGAGAGCGAGGAATTTCTCTCAAATTTTCCTTTTCTCGCTCAAATTTAGTCTTTACTGGGTGTGTGATTTTAGAGCGAGGGAGTTTTTAGAGCGAGGGAATTTGTAGAGCGAGGGAGTTTGAAGAGCGAAGGAGTTTTGAGAGCGAGGAATTTCTCTCAAATTTTCCTTTTCTCGCTCAAATTTAGTCTTTACTGGGTGTGTGATTTTAGAGCGAGGGAGTTTGTAGACCCAGGGAGTTTTGAGAGCGAGGGAGTTTTTAGAGCGAGGAATTTCTCTCAGATTTTCCTTTTCTCGCTCAAATTTAGTCTTTACTGGGTGTGATTTTAGAGCGAGGGAGTTTTTAGAGCGAGGAATTTCTCTCAGATTTTCCTTTTCTCGCTCAAATTTAGTCTTTGTTGGGTGTGATTAGAGCGAGAGAATTTCCACTCTATTTTTTCTCGCTCAATTTCAATATTTTTGTTTTTTTGAGCGAAAATCTTGATTTCTGAGCGAGGGATTTTTTTAGAGCGAGGGAATTTATATTCTCTCTAATCTTTTTTCCTGCTCAATTTTAATATTTTTGGGGGATTTTGAGCGAGAATCTTGATTTTAAGAGCGAGGGGAGTTTTAGAGCGAGGGATGTTTTTAGAGCGAGGGATTTTTTTTAGAGTGAGGGAATTTTTTACTCGCTTTAACTTGTCTTTTTTTTCTGACTCTCTCTCTAATTCTTATTCTTTTTTCTCTCTCGCTCAATTTCAATATTTTTGGGGGTTTTCGAGCGAGAATCTTAAAGTTGAGAGAATAGAGCGAGTGAGTGGGTGCAATTCTAGAGGAAGGGATATTTAGAGCGAGAGAATTATTTACTCTCTCTCTCTTCTTCTTCTTCTTCCTCTGAAAAAAAAAAAATATTATTATTATTATTATTAGTAGTAGTTGTAGTAGTAGTAGTAGTAATAGTAGTAGTAGTAGTAGTAGTAGTAGTAGTAGTAATAGTAGTAGTAGTAGTAGTAGTAGTAGTAATTTAAACTTAACAAAGAAAACTCAGATTCCAGCATTTTTTCCTCCACATCCCTCCACATTTTCCCTCATATCTCCACATTCCCTCCACCTTTCCTCCATCCCTTAGCACGTGAGGAAAGTAGAGATCTCGTTCTTTAATTAGAGACCAACCCGAGCCTCTTAGCGCGCCTAGAAACCGAGAAAAACGGTCTTGAAAACATAATTGTATCTACCAGCTGGGCCTAAAAAATACTTGAATGGCTCATCTCTCGAACAGTTACCTCCATATTTTTCCACTTTTCTCCACTTTCCCTCCACTTATCTGCGTTCTCTAAGTGGTAAAGTGGAGGTAAAGGATCCGGGTATCAGTAGAAACCAACCCGAGTCTTCTACCCACTCTAGAAACCGAGAAAACAACAAAGAAACCAAGGAGTGTATGTAGCTAAAAAGTGCTTGCATGGCGCCGAGCTGGTCCACTTGTCCCCATATTTTCCGTTATTTCTCCCCTTTCCATCCACTTATCTGCGTTCTCTAAGTGGCAAAGTGGAGGTAAAGGATCAGGGTATCAGTAGAAACCAACCCGAGTTTTCTATCTACTCTAGAAACCGAGAAAACAACAAAGAAACCAAGGGATGTATGTAGCCATGAAGTGCTTGCATGGCGCAAAGCGGGTCCACATCTCCCCATATTTTCCCTTATATCTCCACTTTCCCTCCACTTATCTGCGTTCTCTAAGTGTCAAAACGAAGGTAAAGGATCAGGGTATCAGAAGAAACCAACCCGAGTCCTCTAGCCACATTAGAAACCGAGAAAACAACAAAGAAACCAAGGGGTGTATGTAGCTAAAAACTGCTTGCATGGCGCCGAGCTGGTCCACTTGTCTCCATATTTTCCATTATTTCTCCACTTTCCATCCACTTATCTGCGTTCTCTAAGTGGTATAGTGGAGGTAAAGGATCAGGGTATCAGTAGAAACCAACCCGAGTCCTCTACCCACTCTAGAAACCGAGGAAACAACAAAGAAACCAAGGGGTGTATGTAGCGAAAAACTGCTTGCATGGCGCGAAGCTGGTCCACATCTCCCCATATTTTCCCTTATATCTCCACTTTCCTTCCACTTATCTACGTTCTCTAAGTGGCTGAATGAAGGTAAAGGATCAAGGTATCAGTAGAAATCAACCGGAGTCTTATAGCCCCTCTAGAAACCGAGAAAACAACAAAGAAACCACGGGGTGTCTGTGGCGAAAAGTGCTTGCATGGCGCGAAACTGGTCCACTTGTCTCCATATTTTCCCTTATTTCTCCACTTTCCTTCCACTTATCTCCGTTCTCTAAGTGGCTAAATGAAGGTAAAAGATCAGGGTATCCGAAGAAACCAACCCGAGTCCTCTACCCACTCTAGAAACCGAGGAAACAACAAAGAAACCAAGGGGCGTATGTAGCTAAAAACTGCTTGCATGGCGCGAAGCTGGTCCACATCTCCCCATATTTTCCCTTATATCTCCACTTTCCTTCCACTTATCTACGTTCTCTAAGTGGCTGAATGAAGGTAAAGGATCAAGGTATCAGTAGAAACCAACCGGAGTCTTATAGCCCCTCTAGAAACCGAGAAAATAACAAAGAAACCAAGGGTGTATGTGGCTAAAAGTGCTTGCATGGCGCGAAGCTGGTCCACATCTCCCCATATTTTCCCTTATATCTCCACTTTCCTTCCACTTATCTACGTTCTCTAAGTGGCAAAATGAAGGTAAAGGATCAGGGTATCAGTAGAAACCAACCCGAGTCTTCTATCTACTCTAGAAACCGAGAAAACAACAAAGAAACCAAGGGGAGTATGTAGCTAAAAACTGCTTGCATGGCGCCGAGCTGGTCCACATCTCCCCATATTTTCCCTTATATCTCCACTTTCCTTCCACTTATCTGCGTTCTCTAAGTGGCAAAATGAAGGTAAAAGATCAGGGTATCAGTAGAAACCAACTCGAGTCTTCTATCTACTCTAGAAACCGAGGAAACAACAAAGAAACCAAGGGGAGTATGTAGCCATGAAGTGCTTGCATGGCGCGAAGCTGGTCCACATTCCTCCACATTTCAGCTTATTTCTCCACTTTCCCTCCACCTTTCCTCCATCCCTTAGCACGTGGAGGAAAGTAGAGACCTCGTTCTTTAATTAGAGACCAACCCGAGCCTCTTAGCGCGCCTAGAAACCGAGAAAAACGGTCTTGAAAACGGAAATATGCCTACCAGCTGGGCCTAAAAATTGCTTGCATGGTTACAATTCGCCTTAGTTACCTCCATATTTTTCCACTTTTCTCCACTTTCCCTCCACTTATCTCCGTTCTCTAAGTGGCAAAGTGGAGGTAAAGGATCAGGGTATCAGTAGAGACCAACCCGAGCCTTCCACGTGGTCTCGAAACCCCAAAAATCGGTCTCAAAGTCAAAAAAACACTCGCTGAGAACTCCTCCAGACCACCCCATGATCCCAGTGCATGACCGAAGTTCTCCCACATTTCCCCATTTTTCCCCCATTTCCCGGTGACTTTCCCCAATTTCCCCAGACCCAATTAAGAGATGAAGGATTGGGGATTATTTTAAGACCATCCTCACCGTCCTGGGCGTCCTGAGAGCTGAGAAAATGGCGTTCAAAGTTAAATATTGGGGGTGGGTGAACCAGAGTCCGCCATTATGGTATAGTATAAACAACGCTGAGGGGCCGCGGGGTTATAAGTATTTCCTCCTACTTAGAATTTACTTAACTGCTACTTGTATTACTTATGTGACTAATTTCGGTGTTACTTACTCACGCTTTTGTTGTTTGTGTTGTTGGTTGTTGTTTTTTGTGAGTGACTTATATGAGGGGTCAAAATTGTTTCCTTACTTATAATTTACTTAAGTGTTACTTGTATTACTTATGTTGCTAATTTCGGTGTTACTTATTTACGCTTTTGTTGTTTTGGTTCTTTGTTTTTGTAAGGGGTTAAAATGATCTCGATCGTCCTTTTACTTATAATTTACTTAACTGGTACTTATATTACTTATGTCACTACTATCGTCATTGATTCTTTACTATTCTGTTGTTTTTGTTGTTTGTTGTTGTTTTTGTGAGTTACTTTTATGAGGGATTAAAATTATTTCCTTACTTATAATTTACTTTACTGTTACTTATATTACTTATGTCACTACTATCGGCATTGCTTACTTACTATTTTTGTTGTTTGTTATTTGTTGTTGTTTTTGTAAGTTACTTTTATGAGGGGTCAAAATAATTTCCGTCTACTTATAATTTACTTAACTGTTACTTATAAAACTTATTTGACTCCTATCGCCATTACTTATTTGCTCTTTAGTTGTATTATTATTATCGTAGTAGTAGTAGTAGTAGTAGTAGTAGTAGTAGTAGTAGTAATAGTAGTAGTGGTAGTAGTAGTAGTAGTAGTAGTAATAGTAGTAGTAGTAGTAGTAGTAGTAGTAGTAGTAGTAGTAGTAGGATAGTAATACATCAACTATCACGAACTATTATTACAATTTTTATTCATTTTCTTTACAATCAATAATCCAATCAAGTGAGATAGTAGTAGTAGTAGTAGTAGTAGTAGGTGGATTGTAGTAGTAAGGGTTGTTGGGTGAGGAATAGTGGGTTTAAGTAGGTGGTAATTCTCGTAGTAGTAGTAGTAATTTAAGTACCATATTCTAAGTACATACAACATTTACAAGTAGCATTTTTAAGTACACTTCAAGCGACGAGCGGCGATTCTTTAAAATATATAAAAAATTTGACTTACACTTCAACTTTTCGATAGTAGTAATAGTAGCAGTAGTAGTAGTAGTAGTTTTATAAGTAGTAGTGGTAGTAGGATTGAAGTAGACAGGGTTGTTGGGTGAGGAATAGTGGGTTTAAGTAGGTGGTAAAGACCGTGGTAGTAGTGATTTGGGTCGTTGTAGTAGTAGTAGTAGTAGTAGTTTTATAAGTAGTAGTGGTAGTAAGTGGATTGTAGTAGCCAGGGTTGTTGGGTGAGGAATATTGGGTTTAAGTATGTGGTAAAGACTGTGGTTGTAGTGGTTTGGGTCATAGTAGTAGTTTTATAAGTAGTTGTGGTAGTAAGTGGATTGTAGTAGCCAGGGTTGTTGGGTGAGGAATATTGGGTTTAAGTAGGTGGTAAAGACTGTGGTTGTAGTGGTTTGGGTCATAGTAGTAGTTTTATAAGTAGTAGTGGTAGTAAGTGGATTGTAGTAGACAGGGTTGTTGGGTGAGAAATAGTGGGTTTAAGTAGGTGGTAAAGACAGTGGTAGTAGTGGTTTGGGTCATAGTAGTAGTAGTAGTAGTAATAGTAGTAGGGGTGGATAGTCAAAGTTGGGGTTGTGGGGTGGTGAAAAGTACATTTAAGTAGGTGGTAATTCTCGTAGTAATAGTCATAGTAGTCTAATAGTACTAATAGTAATAGTAGCAAAGCAGCAACATTGATAAGGCCCTTCCTTCCACATCAAACTATCCTTATAATAGTAAAAAATAGTGTACTAGCTGCAAGGCAATGTTCATTTAAGTAGTCTTTAAGTAGTAGTAGTGACTATTTATAAGTGACTCTGAGGATAGCACCAGCTGACTTAAGCATTGCACTTATAATAGTAGAAGTAGTAGTAGTAGTAGAAAGAAGTAGTAGTAGTAGTAGTAGTAGTAGTAGTAGTAGTGGTAACAGATCTTGTAATACTGAAATCATTATCATAGTAATACTAATACTAATAATAAAGAAAATAGTAGAAATAGTAGTAGTAGTAGTAGTAGTAGTAGTAGTAGTAGTTGTAGTAGAAATAGTAATGCAATAATAATAATAATAATATCAACTTAATAATATCATAAAATAGTTCGTTGTGCAAAAAATAGTAATAGTAATAGTAGTAGTAGTAGTAGTAGTAGAAGTAGTAATAGTAGTAGTAGTAATGATAGTTTTTTTTGCACCATTTTTAAAGCTCATCATAATAGTCAGGGTACAAGCATATCACACAAGGATAAGCACACAATGCCAATGGATAGTAGCTGCAATAGTAGTAGTAGTAGTAGTAGTAGTAGTAGTAGTAGTAGTAGTAGTAGAAGTAGTAGTTGTGGGGTGTCGAATAGTGGGTTTAAGTATCTCCTAATTCTCGTGGTGATAGTATTAATAGTGAAATAGTTAAAATAGTATCAATAGTAAAAATAATAATAATAATAATAATATATAAAGCAATTTCTTAAGTAGTTTTGGACATTGAACACAACTAATTAAGAGAGAGAGAGAGAGAGAGAGAGAGAGAGAGAGAGAGAGAGAGAGAGAGAGAGAGAGAGAGAGCGAGCGAGAGAGAGAGAGTGAAATACTATAGTTACAGTTTGAGAGAGAGGAAATTAGAGCGAGTTAGAGAGAGGAAATTAGAGCGAGTTAGAGAGAGAGAGGAAATTAGAGCGAGTTAGAGAGAGAGAGAGCAAGAGAGAGAGAGAAATAGCTAAATATTGAAAGAAAAAAATAAGCTGTTCGAGAGAGAGAGAGAGCAAGAGAGAGCGAGCGAGAGAGAGCGAGAGAATAAAAAATAATCAATAAAATTCCCAAATCATATCAAACAACTTCTTCCTCCTCCTCCTCCTCCTCCTCTTCTTCCTCCTCCTCCTCCTCCTACACCTCCTCTCCTCCCCACGATCTTCCTCTTCTTCTTCTTCTTGTTCTTGCAGGCACAGTGGGAGTAGTAGTAGTAGACCCCCCATTAGTAGTAGTAGTAGTAGTAGTAGTAGTAGTGAATAGGCTTTTCCTGGCTCTTCTAAGTTCCTGTTCTACTATAATCTCATTGGTGACATAAGCCTCCCTTCTGATCTGCTCCTGTAGTAGTAGTAGAAGTAGTAGTAGTAGTAGTAGTAGTAGTAGTAGTAGTAGTAGTAGTAGTAGTAGTAGTAGTAGTAGTAGTGGTGGTGGTGGGGGAGAGAAAATATAGTTAGTAATTGTAATAGTAATAGTAATAGTAATAGTAATAATAATAATAATAATAATAATAATAATCAGAGAGAGAGAGAGAGAGAGAGAGAGAGAGATACACACACACACACACACAAACAGGGGAACAGAGAGAGAGAGAGAGAGAGAGAGAGAGAGAGAGAGAGAGAGAGAGAGAGAGAGAGAGAGAGAGACACACACACACACAAACAGAGAGAGAGAGAGAGAGAGAGATACACACACACACACACACACACAGGGGAACAGAGAGAGAGAGAGAGAGAGAGAGAGAGAGAGAGAGAGAGAGAGAGAGAGAGAGAGAGAGAGAGAGAGAGAGAGAGAGAGAGAGAGAGAGAGAGAATATCAACACACACACACACACTCTCACACACACACACACATACACACACAGGAGGGTAAAAACGCACATGGTATAAATTGAATGCGCACATGACTTTCAAAATACGCTCATGAACTCAAAATACGCACACAGAAATAAGAAATAAGTAAATACACACACACACACATACACACATACACAGCAGCACATAGTATACACACACACACATGACTTTACATATACACAGCACACATAGACACTAATACACACACGCACACATTCTGAAAATACATACATGGGGCACACAGGAGGAAAAAACACACATACCTGTAGGTGGAAAGGCATGTCTGGAATCACCCACTTGATGAACATGATGATTCCGCACACGACATTCTGAAAATACGCACATGGGGTCAAAAATACGCACACGGGAGGAAAAAACGCACATAGGATAAATCGAATACGCACATGACTTTAAAAAATACGCTCGTGAACTCAAAATACGCACACAGAAATACGTAATGATCATACGCACATGGGGTCAGGAATACGCACACGGGAGGCAAAAACGCACATAGGATAAATCAAATACGCACATGACTTTAAAAATACGCTCGTGAACTCAATATACGCACACAGAAATAATAATAATAATAATAATAATAATAATAATAATAATAAAATTTCTACTACTACTACTATTTCTACTACATTTGGGGGAGTCAGGAATAGGATAGTCAGTCTTAGGATAGTCTATAATCTACTCACTTAAGGTAGATTCCCTCGGGTGGGTAAGCTTGCACCAAAACTACCATTACTGATACCCAAAAGACTAACACAGCCTGTTCACTGAAGGTAGATTCTTGGCGCCTAGGGTAAGCTTGCAGGCTGACCCACTGTCCCACTGTCCCACTGTCCCGATAACACTCATATGGGACACGTCTTGGAGTGGGACATGTCTCTGTATCATATGGGACAGCTGACCTCATGTACCAGGTAGACAGCTTTGGTAGACAGCCTCAGACTTAGCCGTGACTGTAGAATCGAGGTGTATTTTAAAACCTCCACACAACAGGTAAGAAATAAGTGACTGTAGAATCGAGGTGTATTTTAAAACCTCAACACAACAGGTAAGAAATAAGTGACTGTAGAATCGAGGTGTATTTTAAAACCTCAACAGAACAGGTAAGAAATCAGTGACTGTAGAATCGAGGTGTACTGGAAAACCTCAACACAACAGGTAAGAAATAAATGACTGTAGAATCGAGGTGTATTTTAAAACCTCAACAGAACAGGTAAGAAATCAGTGACTGTAGAATCGAGGTGTATTGGAAAACCTCAACAGAACAGGTAAGAAATAAGTGACTGTAGAATCGAGGTGTATTTTAAAACCTCAACAGAACAGGTAAGAAATAAGTGACTGTAGAATCGAGATGTATTGGAAAACCTCAACAGAACAGGTAAGAAATAAGTGACTGTAGAATCGAGGTGTATAGTAAAACCTCAACAGAACAGGTAAGAAATAAGTGACTGTAGAATCGAGATGTATTGGAAAACCTCAACAGAACAGGTAAGAAATAAGTGACTGTAGAATCGAGGTGTATTTTAAAACCTCAACAGAACAGGTAAGAAATAAGTGACTGTAGAATCGAGGTGTATTTTAAAACCTCAACAGAACAGGTAAGAAATAAGTGACTGTAGAATCGAGATGTATTGGAAAACCTCAACAGAACAGGTAAGAAATAAGTGACTGTAGAATCGAGGTGTATTTTAAAACCTCAACAGAACAGGTAAGAAATAAGTGACTGTAGAATCGAGGTGTATTTTAAAACCTCAACAGAACAGGTAAGAAATAAGTGACTGTAGAATCGAGGTGTATTTTAAAACCTCAACAGAACAGGTAAGAAATAAGTGACTCAGAATCGAGGTGTATTTTAAAACCTCAACAGAACAGGTAAGAAATAAGTGACTGTAGAATCGAGATGTATTGGAAAACCTCAACAGAACAGGTAAGAAATAAGTGACTGTAGAATCGAGGTGTATAGGAAAACCTCAACAGAACAGGTAAGAAATAAGTGACTGTAGAATCGAGGTGTATTTTAAAACCTCAACAGAACAGGTAAGAAATAAGTGACTGTAGAATCGAGGTGTATTTTAAAACCTCAACAGAACAGGTAAGAAATAAGTGACTGTAGAATCGAGGTGTATGTAAAACCTCAACACAACAGGTAAGAAATAAGTGACTGTAGAATCGAGATGTATTGGAAAACCTCAACAGAACAGGTAAGAAATAAGTGACTGTAGAATCGAGGTGTATTTTAAAACCTCAACAGAACAGGTAAGAAATAAGTGACTGTAGAATCGAGGTGTATTTTAAAACCTCAACAGAACAGGTAAGAAATAAGTGACTGTAGAATCGAGGTGTATTTTAAAACCTCAACAGAACAGGTAAGAAATAAGTGACTGTAGAATCGAGGTGTATTTTAAAACCTCAACACAACAGGTAAGAGATAAGTGACTGTAGAATCGAGGTGTATTTTAAAACCTCAACAGAACAGGTAAGAAATCAGTGACTGTAGAATCGAGGTGTATTTTAAAACCTCAACAGAACAGGTAAGAAATAAGTGACTGTAGAATCGAGGTGTATTTTAAAACCTCAACAGAACAGGTAAGAAATCAGTGACTGTAGAATCGAGGTGTATTTTAAAACCTCAACAGAACAGGTAAGAAATAAGTGAACTGTAGAATCGAGGTGTATTTTAAAACCTCAACACAACAGGTAAGAAATAAGTGACTGTAGAATCGAGGTGTATTTTAAAACCTCAACAGAACAGGTAAGAAATAAGTGACTGTAGAATCGAGGTGTATGTAAAACCTCAACAGAACAGGTAAGAAATAAGTGACTGTAGAATCGAGATGTATTTGAAAACCTCCACACAACAGGTAAGAAATAAGTGACTGTAGAATCGAGGTGTATTGGAAAACCTCAACAGAACAGGTAAGAAAATGGTATTGGGATGTTAAGAATATGTTTATAACGCGTTTTAATCATACTGGATGTTTTCAAAAGTTGTCCAGTGATTCTCGTGGACATGATAGTGTGAGCATAATTAAAACTCTATGACGGTTCACCTCTTCCTAATACCATTTTCTTACCTGCTGTGTTGAGGTTTTCCAATACACCTCGATTCTACAGTCACGGCTGAGTCTAAGGCTGTCAACCAAATCTGTCTACCTGGTACATGAGGTCAGGTGTCCCATATATTATAGAGACATGTCCCAATCCAAGACGTGCTCCTATATGAGTGTTATCGGGACAGTGGGACATTGGGACAGTGGGACAGCCTGCAAGCTTACCCTAGGCACCAAGAATCTACCTTAAGTGAACAGGCTGTAGTGTTAGTCTTTTGGGTATCAGTAATGGTAGTTTTGGTGCAAGCTTACCCCAG
>NW_026111556.1:425000-508357 GCF_024679095.1 Eriocheir sinensis | reverse complement strand
TACTACTACTATTATGCTATAATATAATGATATTCTCCACCCATGTTTATTCTCCTGACACATAATCATGGAGGCTCCGATAGTTTGAGAGGTCAATAGCCCTAACCTCTGTTCGCTAATGACTGTGACTACTATTACTACTAATATGACTACTACTACTACTACTACTACTACTACTACTACTACTACTAATATTGCTACTTACTATTACTGCTAATATGACTACTACTACTACTACTTACTACTCCTACTACTACTACTACTACTGAGTCGGTTCAGCCAAGTTCGAGGTGTTCCGTTATCGTGCGCTTGCAACCTGCTGTCCCACGGCGTGTCCGACGATGATGCTAATATATATATGGATAAGAAATGGGTGTCAGTGTCGGCGTACTGGGAATAATTTTATATATATATATATATATATATATATATATATATATATATATATATATATATATATATATATATATATATATATATATATATATATATATATATATATATATATATATATATATATATATATATATATATATATATATATATATATATATATATATATATATATATATATATATATATATATATATATATATATATATATATATATATATATATATATATATATATATATATATATATATATATATATATATATATATATATATATATATATATATATATATAGTTGCTTGAGATATTCATATAATCAATAATATCGGAGACAGCTGCGTCGTTACTTAACAGTGTGAGGTAACTGAGTATATAGTCATCATTTAGCCTCGGAGCTGCCCTCCGCGGTCGACCAGGTGACGAAACAGGTGTCTGCGGCATTATTCATTATTTGAAACTCAAACTACCTACGAGTCATAACTGATCCTTGTCTACTGATGACTGACAAGTAATAATAATAACTATCACCCAGCATGAGGAGGTGTGTTTGTGTGTGTGTGTGTGTTTGGTGGTGTGTGGGTGTGTGTGTGTTTGTGTGCGTTTGTGTGTGTGTGTGTGTGTGTGTGTGTGTGTGTGTGGGGTATAGGTATTGCTTTCATAATGTACACATACAAAACAGGTTTACATGACAAACGAGATGGAGTGCACATCAGTCTTACTTACATAAACAGAGAGAGAGAGAGAGAGAGAGAGAGAGAGAGAGAGAGAGAGAGAGAGAGAGAGAGAGAGAGAGAGAGAGAGAGAGAGAGAGAGAGAGAGAGAGAGAGAGAGAGAGAGAGAGAGAGAGAGAGAGAGAGAATGACATAGAATTACATAGAAAATCATACCACACAGACCACATGGTCCAGACTAGGTGGTCTGTCCTTAAACCTAAGTGATTTTACATTAATTAGAAGGCTCCTAAACGTTGCATTTCTAATCTAGTTGATATTAAGTTGAAGGAAGTGACGGTCGAGCTTTTTTTTGAAGGAGTCAATCGTGTTACTCTGTACCACTTTTTGGGGGAGCTTGTTACATTCTTGCACTACAACGTTGGTGAAGAAAATTTGGTGCAGTCTGAATTTACTTGTTTACATCTGAGTTTTACGCCATTGTCCCTCGTACGCAAAGTGTCATCGATCATAAACAATGTTGATCTGTACATTCGTGAAACCATTAAGTATTTTAAAACATTCGATCAGTTTTCCTCGGAGGCGACGTTTCTCAAGAGAGAACATGTTAAGGGTAGAAAGCATTTCTACGTAGGATTTGTTGCCCAAGGAAGGGATCATTTTCGTTGCCCGACGCTGAACACCTTCTAATGTAGCAATATCCTTTGCATGGTGGGGAGACCAAAACTGTACCGCATATTCCAAGTGGGGTCTGACTAAACTATTGTAGAGCGGAAGTATTACATCTTTATTCTTGAATAAAAAGTTTCTTTTAATGAAGCCCAACATTCTGTTCGCTTTATTTGCTGCATCGATGCACTAATGTGAGAATTTGAGGTTTGACGCGATTTTGACCCCCAAGTCCTTGACGCATTGAACGCTTTTGAGTTTAACGTCGCGCATTTCGTAATCGAACTTCTTATTCCTCGTTCCAACTTGAAGGACCTGGCACTTGTCTACGTTAAAGGGCATCTCCCATCTATCCGACCAAGCTGAAATTTTGTGCAAATCCTCTGGAGGTTTTGCCTGTCTTCGTCAGTGAGAACCGAGTTACCAATCTTTGTGTCGTCTGCAAATTTACTAATGCGATTATTGAGTCCAACATCCACGTCGTTGATGTAAATAATGAAGAGCACTGGGCCAAGAACCGAGCCCTGAGGGACGCCACTAGTGACCGGCGCCCACTCTGAGTTAAATCCGTCAATCACTACTCTTTGTTGTCTGTTGCGATTTAATTTGTAAAGTAATTTATGATGTGGGACTTTATCAAACGCTTTCAAGAAACCAAGATAGACTACGTCCAGTGATTTGGTTACGTCATAAACAGTGAAGAGGTCGTTATAAAAGGTTAATAGGTTTGATAGGCAGGATCTTTTGTTTCGGAAGCCATGTTGTGAGTCCCCAATTAATGAGTGGCTTTCAAGGTAACTCACAATTTTGTCTCTAATTATGCCCTCAAGTAGCTTACCTACAACCGAAGTTAGACTAATGGGCCTATAATTACCTGGTACTTTTTTGTCTCCTTTCTTAAAAATCGGTGTCACGTTAGCCTTTTTCCAATCTGAAGGAACGATGCCTTGTCGCAAGAACATATTGAATACGGTTGTGAGGGAGGAGAGTATTTCGCCCTTTGTTTCTTTGAGCAGAGTTGGATATACTTTGTCATGTCCAGGACTTTTATTTGTTTTAAGTGATTTGAGGGCTTTAAGGACTTCATCGGGTTTTATTTCAAAGTTAGGCAATGCATGCTCGGGATTTACATTAGTACTGGTGTTGGTGGTAGCGGGAGGAAGACTGTCAGTATTGAGCACCGAGGAAAAGTAATTGTTTAATAGGTTTGCAACGTGTTGGCTGTCAGTCACTAGTGCATCGTCGCTGTTTGTAAAGGGTCCAATTCCACTTCTGATCGCCTTTCTGTTGTTTATGTAACTGAAGAAGGATTTCGGATTATTTTTACAGTTGGCTGCAATAGTTTCTTCATATCTGCGCTTTGCCTGACGTACTAATCTGTTTATTTGTCGCCTGGCATCATTATAGAGTCTAATGTTTTCGGGCGAGCTTTGTTCTTTCTTTAATCTGTAAAACAGTATTCTCCTTGACTGATTGTTTACTTTCGCTATTAAACCAAGGTGGGCTTTTATTAGTGTTAATTCGCTTCTCGCACAAGGGGACAAATGTATCCTGCTGAGTGAGTAAATGATTTTTAAACTTTAGCCAGGCGTCCTCTACATTGCCATCATCTGACAGTCGCATTTCTATTAGTTTTCGTCGGATTTCTACGAAGTTGGCTCTTTTGAAATTGGGCACCTTTACTATATTTTCAGTCACCGATGTTTGAGCTCTAATGTCAACGCGCACTAGTTTATGATCGCAGGAACCGAGGTGTTCTCCTACCGTGACATTACTAACTAGGTTATCTTGGGTCGTTATAACAAGGTCGAGTATGTTATTTTGTCGAGTTGGTTCAGAAACCATTTGGCTTAGATAATTTTCTTCTAAAAATTCGATCATTCTATGTGACTCACTTTCTGTACATGACAGTGTCGCCCAGTCGATATGGGGGAGGTTAAAGTCTCCTAATATCAGTGAGTCGCTGTTGTTAAGTGACTGCCTTAAGATGCTGTACATTTCAAGATCGGCATCGAGTGATTGCCCCGGAGGCTTGTAAGTGACAGAGATATTTTTATTGACTCTTGCTATGTTTACTCGCACGCACAAATGTTCAACGTTACTGTTTCTTGGTGTTTTGTCAGTGGGTTGCAAATAGCTTTTGACATAAAGGGCGACGCCACCGCCTCTACGGTTTACACGATCGTTGTTAAAGAGTCTGTAGCCATCTATGTTGTATTCGGGACTTAAATCAATATTTGTGGTGTCGATAAATGTTTCCGTTATAGCAATTACGTCAAAGTTTTCTGTCAGAGCAAGACATCGCAGCTCATCAAACTTGTTTCTTAGGCTGCGCGCATTGAAACTAAGGACTCTTAGGTTATCTTTAGGCTTGGTAATAGAGGTGGTGGTACTGGCGGGTTCAATGTTACGAGTTTGTTGCGGTGTATGGTGTCTATTTAAACGGGTGGGATGGAAGGACGTGGCTGAGAGTCGTTTTTTGTTCGGACGTTACGTACGGCGTCGTTGAGGAGCCTTCCGAATCTGGCTGCCCCGATGGGGGACAGGTGTATTCCTTACCTTTGGAAAAGTTTACTCTGGCCGTAGAAACGGTCCGAGGCGTTAAAGAGCACGATGTCAAGCTCTCCGCAGAGAGTCTGAAGGCGGTTGTTGAGGCTGAAGGCCTTACTGTAGAAGTCGCTCTTATCCCACGTCCGTGGTAGAATTCCTGAAATTAAAATATTTGGGGATTTAGACTTATACTGCTGGATGAGCCTACGGTACTTGTCCAGCAGGCGATATTTTTTTCCTGCCTAGTTCCGTACATCTCACGCACTGACGAGCAACACTGTAGCGGGCGCGTGGCCACCAGCCAATCACAGAGGAGAGAGGCGCGAGATGACAGGGTCCTCTTCCTCTTCACTTCATCATATTTATTTGTGTTTATCATACATGAATATGTTGAAGGGAACAGGTGTGTGTGTGTGTGTGTGTGTGTGTGTGTGTGTGTGTGTGTGTGTGTGTGAGGAAGGTGTGTAGCCTATGCCTGTACTGTGTGTGTGTGGGGGAGGGGGTGTCAGGAAGGTGTGTGTAGCCTATACCTGTATGTCTGTACTGTGTGTGTGTGTGTGTGTGTGTGTGTGTGTGTGTGTGTATCAGTAAGGTGCGTGCAAGCGTGTGTCAGTTATAAGGTGCGTGAAGCCTGTGCGTGTGTATGTGTCTGTACTGTGTGCGTAAGTACGTGCATGTGTGTGTGTGAGGTGCATTTAGCCTGCGCGTTTGTGTCCGTACTGTGTGCGTGCGTGAGTGTGTGGTGAGTTGGGGTGACATTGAATATGATTCGTAGGCTTGTGTGTTTATCATACATGAAAAGTGACGGGGCAATCAGCTGACAACCCTCAAGGTCACGTGACGGTAGTCACTTCCGTCGCCTCTCCTCCCCTCACTCCACCCACAACCCAAAGCCACGGACAGCTCCCACAAGTTGACTCCAGACTATCTCCACTTTTCTCCTCTCTTTCGTCAATGCCTTGTTTCCTCCGGTGTACTTAGGCGGAATTTCCTCGTCTTTTCATCCCTTTTTTTTATACCTTTATCCGTTTTCATCTCATTTCCGTTTTTACCAAGATCTATAATGCTCTTTTCCACCTATAATACCTGAAATATACTTCCCTCTATTTTTCTCCACTTTCCTCTCGTTACTCCCGTTTCCTCCTTGGTACTTAGGCGGCATATCTTCCTTTTTCCATCCCGGTTCCTGTTTCTTTTTACCTAGTTTTCTGGTTATTTTCTTGTTATTCTATTTTTTTCAAGGTCTATTTCATATTTTATATTTTCCACAATTTCTTACCTTCATGAAGTTAGCTTTGTGCTGCAGTAGTGAAATAAATGCTTCATTTAACTCAGCGGTTCTCAAACTTTTCCCAAAAAAAAAAAGTGCAAAGTTTTGTGCTCACCATCACCTTCTAATCTGAAGAGTGAGCTTGTTTAATTATTTAAGGTAACAGAGACCATCACTCGGTAACTTTGTTATTTGCAGACGTATATCAGTTGCTATATCCAATTTGCTCCGGTATTTGTTTTTTTATTGCAATATAGCGAGAAAGAAAGCTTCTTTAGGCATAGGGGAAGGTGGGGCACAGTGGGACAGACAAACAGTTATAGCTGTTTAACTCCTAAATCTGAATAGGCATCACAAAACTAATTTATTGGGCAGGAACTATCACTATTTCCCATCAATAACCAAACGCAAAAAAAATGAACAACATTTATGGAAAAGCTATACCACTCGAAAAAGAAAAACTTTTTGGTCCCACTGTGCCCCAGGGTGGGGCACAGTGAGACAGACCCTGGGTCACACTGGGACACATCTAGTTTACATTGATGAAAACAAAACTGAAATTAAATTTTAGGAATAAATTTTGCCTCTGTTTTAACACTTGATTTAGGTTTGGGAGGTCTGCAATAACGTCACTGAGGTTGATAGAAGCAATGTCCTAAGTCAGTGGAAAGAAAAATTACATTGATTTACTTCTTTCTCCGAAGATACGAACCTTCATGGTCCCCCCACCATCTTTTCATCTAGTTACAAGGCCCACGTAATTTTGCTTTAGTTTGCTTTAGTATTATTGGTCTATGTGTTATATATATATATATATATATATATATATATATATATATATATATATATATATATATATATATATATATATATATATATATATATATATATATATATATATATATATATATATATATATATATATATATATATATATATATATATATATATATATATATATATATATATATATATATATATATATATATATATATATATATATATATATATATATATATATATATATATATATATATATATATATATATATAATGAACCTTAGTTATATATAATATAGATGAATAGGCCAATTAGATATTTTAGAGTTCAACACATATCGAAATGCATTACATGTAGAGTGTATCTAGTTTACAACCAACCTAATATACTAAAAGGGCTAATAATATGTATTATTTATCAAATAAGGTCAAGATTCCATATATAATGTAATTAAAAAATTCATACCCTACATCACAATGGGGAGCAGAGGGACAGTGTCCCACTGTGCCCCATTTTTAGTGTCCCACTGTGCCCCATACGGAATTCTTTTCAAACAAAACGTCAGCAACACAACAAACCATGCATGCACAAGGCAATAACAGCATCTCATTATGGACACAAATGCTTATTAAACATAAACATATATTAGGCATTTGTGTTGTGCATTACATATGGAACAGAGAACCTTCAGTAGATACTGTTAAAAATTACTTTTGTGTGTAGAAGGAAGAGGTCCTCCTGCAGAGAGGTCCTGACACAGCACAACCATCCATCATCAACGTTAGTAGAGACATTGAGTGATGATTGTCATGTGGTGAGAAGTACTCAGTCAGAGTTACCAGATACTTCTACAGTCAATGCTGTACCATTGTGCCCTGTGTCCCATGTGCCCAACCTTCCCTATGTATGCTGTTGCGAAGGCATAAGATGTTTTTAATGCCTGTTTTGATACTCACGCGATTATTTTAACCAGGAAAGATGGAGAGTCGATGTTGTATTTAGTTTGTGAAGTAAAGTCAGCTTAAATGCCAGTTAGCTGTTCTTATTCAGCCACTGGCAAATTCTGCTTCAATTATGTCTTTCACAAGTTTAGCATAGCTTAGCTCTGGTTCAACCATAGTATCTTATAATAGAGGTGAGGGTAGGTTACATGTGGGTTACTTGCAATAGAGTAGCTTAGCTTAGCTTTGGTTGTTACAATATCTTATCTTAGGGAAGGGTAGGTTACATGTGGGTTACTTTCAATAGTTTAGCTTAGATTAGCTTAGCTTTGGTTCATTTACAGTATCTTATCTTAGGGAAGGGTAGGTTACATGTGGGTTGCTTTCAATAGTTAAGCTTAGCTTTGGTTCAGTTACGGTATCTTATCTTAGGGAAGGGTAGATTACATGTGGGCTACTTTTAATAGTTTAGCTTAGCTTAGTTTTGGTTCAGTTACAGTATCTTATCTTAGGAAAGGGTAGATTACGTGGGCTACTTTCAATAGTTTAGCTTAGCTTAGCTTTGGTTCAGTTACAGTATCTTATCTTAGGGAAGGGTAGGTTACATGTGGGCTACTTTCAACAGTTCAGCTTAGCTTAGCTTTGGTTCAGTTACAGTATCTTATCTTAGAGAAGGGTAGTTTACATGTGGGTTACTTTCAATAGTTTAGCTTAGCTTAGCTTTGGTTCAGTTATAGTATCTTATCTTAGGGAAGGGTAGGTTACATGTGGGTTACTTTCAACAGTTCAGCTTAGCTTAGCTTTGGTTCAGTTACAGTATCTTATCTTAGGGAAGGGTAGTTTACATGTGGGTTACTTTCAATAGTTTAGCTTAGCTTAGCTTTGGTTCAGTTACAGTATCTTATCTTAGAGAAGGGTAGTTTACATGTGGGTTACTTTCAATAGTTTTGCTTAGCTCTGGTTCAGTTACACTACAGTATAGTTTTTAGATTTGGATACTGTAATACAAAGAAGTTTACTCTGTAAAGTACAGTACTATTATACATTTCTTCATCGGGTATTATAATAATGAAGCTTTTCCTTACAGAAATGAAAATACGTGCTATACAACACAAACCCAGAAACTATCAAGACAGTATAGTTGTACAAAGGGTATAAAATTGCACAATAGAAAAAAAAAAGGTATATCTAAGACTGAACATTATGGAAAAGAGTATTCAATATATATTAAAATATCATTTGGATAATGCTCTGTAATCATGGTATGTTACAATGAAGTAAGCTCAAATCCCCAAGAAACCAATGCATTTAATCCAAAAATCGTGCAAACAGGTTTCATATCAAGAAGCATTAGCAATGGGAGTGCTAAGGTCTTTCTCAAGTTATACTTAGCATTAGTTAGGCCACATCCCGATTATGCAGTTCAGATTTGGGCTCTGTACTATAGAAAGAACCTCAACACGCTAGAATCTGTTCAGAGGAGGATGACAAAAATGACTCAAGGGTTGAGGAATTTACCCTACAGAGAAAGGCTTAGGCGATTAAACCTGCACTCCCTGGAAAGGCGAAGGGTAAGGGAGACTTGACAGAAGTCTTAAAGTGGATGAAGGGGTACAGAAAGGGGATATCAACAAGTTTCTTGTAGTAAGATAGCAGGGTAGGACGCGAAGTAATGGGTTTAAGCTAGACAAATTTAGATTCAGGAAAGACATAGGAAAGAGCTGGTTTACCAATAGGGTAGTGGATGAGTGGAACCAATAGAACCAATACCACAAAATATTCTAAATAGCACAGTGAGATTCATATTGGAACTAGAACTCAAAACAAGCAGACGTGTATATCCATGAAACCAGTTCAACACCCAACGGAGGAGCTTCTAAGAATATGGAAAAACCTGTACCGTACATCATAATCAACTCCAACTAGAATTTTAATGAATGATTCCTTCCTAAAGTTATATTTTTATCTACACACACAGACAATTGATGAGGTGCCTTTTTTCTGCTTTTTAAAGGCAGTAACATTACATTTTCGTTCTGAATGTCACTTAGAGGCCGTTTAACAGGTCTTCCATTGCCAAGGCTTCTACGACCTCCAAGCGCAGTCTTTCGCCTGGCAACTGCCCCAGGTTGAACACCAATAATTTTTCCACTGTGGTTTACACGACTAATGGCTGCTCCAGAATATTTTCCAAATGTTGTAAGTGCTGAAATTAGAGAAGCTTCAGTCTTGCAGTTTTTTAGATTTTCCGAAAAGCTTTTCAACGGTTCACGGAACATATCTGTGTTGGTATTTGTTTTCTGTTTCAGAATAGTTGATATTTCATCTATATTTTTTTCTATCTCATTGACAGTTGTCTCCTCTGTGGTGTCATTACTGGCCTGTGGTGTCATTGCTTGACTGTTTGTAGGCCTACATGTTGATATTTGGTTTTCAGTTTGTTCAAAGCCTACTTGTAATATGTCACTAGTGTTGCGAAGGGACTGAAACCACGTGTCTTCTTCATCCCTTCCTGTGGCAATTTTGTAGAATAATTTCCAAGGCTGCTTGAAGTTACAGGATCAGTATTAACACTACTGATGGAGAAGTACTTTGTTACAATATACTGGTGCTTACATGGGCCACCATTATACCCTAATGGACATGAACACATGGCTGTCTCCATATCTACATGGTAGGTCATGTCAGGTTTGCTTTGAGATGGCACTACATATGCATGTGAACTAACTTGTGTGATTATGTTTTTTGGTAGATCCCATTTGTAACTGATACATAACGTGATGTCAGTGAATTCTTCAACCTGTTGTTTGCCACATCCAACAGTTTATGTTCATAAACTTTTTCTAATCGAGTAAAGAGGAAGTCAACTAGTTGCACCACATTAAATGCTTTTGTTCTATAGAAAATTTTGTCTTTCATCACTCTCATTGTTGCTTGCAGTAGTTATTTGTGTTATTTCCTCTGACAGGAAGGTTTACTCTGAAACAATGTCCCCACTCAGTTCGTCTTTGGTAGAGGCGCCTCAAGTGAGTTACAAGACAGTCATACTTTTGTGTTTTTTCATCTCGACAGAGCTCATTATAGTATTTGTCAAGGTCTGCTTTGTTTTGGCATACAACATTTCTTTCACAGCCTTAAGAATATAGGGTCTATCTTCCTTTGAACTTTGTGCTTAGCATCCCAAAGGAAACGCCACAATGCCTGAAGAATGTGGAATGAACAGAGAAGCAGTGTTGAATCCGGATACACTTTACCCAAGGCTTTGCGCTCAGCCTCTGCATCGTCAGTCATGATTATTTCAGGTCCCTTCTCATGCCTGCCAAAGAACGCTTCAGGTGGAAAAAGATATTTAAGCAACTGGAATCCTGCTGTCAAAATATTTTCTGATTCAGATGAAGTTATCAGCACTCCCAATGGTAACCCTCCTACTGCACTGTGTGTCATCATTAGAAAAAATCTGCACCCATTGCGATCTACTCTCCTGAACTATCTACAAACACAAGTTCACTACTTTGTCTCACATACGAATGTACTCGTTTCATGAGAGGTGAGCAAAGTGCAATGCAAAAATCGTTACCAATACGTAACAATTTGGCTGTCTTATTGTCTGTGGTGTTGTAGGAGTCCAGTATCTTTTGAAGGTGGTGCATCATCTCCTCACCATCAGGTTCTCCATAATTCTTCTTGAATATGTCATAGTATAACCTGAAACACACAAACAACACTAGAATACAGGTTTCCCTTAGCATTCACTGGAGTAGGGTAGCAGGGTCACTAAGCTGGGGCATAATTGTCGACATATGATACTGGGGTGAAATTCCAGGACGTCTTGCTAGAATTCAGGGTCCTTAACTTTTGATGACTCCAGACCCCAGTGAATTGCCCAATATGATTCCCTACCCCTTTGCTTAAGTCCACTTATGCTGTATTTGTTGACAATATAACTTAATATACTTAGTTTAATCGCATATTTTAGGTATGAATAGCTAGGAAGAGAACATACAAGAAAACCAAAAGCATTAATAGTTTTATCCTATAGTGATACTGGCTTCGCCTGGGTTACAGTTTAAATAGATAAGGAAGGGTGTAAGCATGTTCACATGTCATGTTTTATTGGGGTAACTGACTTTCACGTGATCTATTGTAAAGAGTCAGGGTACACAACATTGTGGGATTTTCCATCATTCCTTAGTAGGAAATTGTCTGGATTCCCGACTCAGGAGCATCCCACGATAAGATGACCATAGGCAAAGACATTATCACACAGCTTGAAAAGAAAATTACACCTTTACGTTAAATTCATGACACTTAATTAAACTCTCTCTCTCTCTCTCTCTCTCTCTCTGATAAGTGTACCGCTTTGTGGCCCAGACTGAAGTTATCAGACCACAAAACCCATGTGTAGTTAAAAAAGAAAAAAGAAAAAAAAAACAGTATGTTCATTGATATGATGTGTAGCTAAAATAGATGACTGCGGTCTGTGGAAAAAAAAAAACACTCTGGGGACGTCTCTTTACATGAGAAACAACATAGCCTTCTTTCATTCCCACGATGTATACATTAAAAACATTTATATGTGGGTTTTGGGATGTGATTCAAATATTTTTGACCCCCCAGGGGAGAGAAACAATATTTGTGCTCCTCTGGGGGGGGGAAATTTTATATAACATCATAGCCTATGTTCATCCCCATGATGTGTACATTACAACCATATAAGGATTTGGGGGTCTACGACTAAAAAAAAAATTCCATCCCCCCTCGGGGAATTATTTTTCTTAAACAACATGGCCTAGTGTTAATCCCCATGCTGTGCAAATTAAGAATATATATATTGTTTGTGAGGTCTGTTACTATAACCATATATGCGTTTGGTGGTCTGCGACAAAAAAAAAAAAAAAAAAAAGAACATGGCCTATGGTGATCCCTATGATTAAGAATATATAATTATGGTTTCTGGGGTCTGGTGACTCACCGTCTGCGCTGCAGATCCTACTACAGACAAACAAAAAAACAAACGCGTCTCATTTATTTATATAGAAGATATTTATTTACCAAATTTAAAATGTAAATAAATAATGAGTATTTACAATTATCCAGAGATCAAGTCCCATGCCCCCAGCATGTGGTTCTCATACCCCAAGGGGTATAGATACCCTCTGTTAAGAACCCTGCGCTATATGATGGCTTCCTCAGCAGAAATGTGTGTACAGAAGGTACTTCACCTCACTACCTTCTATTCTTAGCAAATATCCTTTCTGAGGCTCACTTATTCCTTAAACGCTTTAATATATTTTCTAGAACATACCCTTCTCCTCCTCTTTTGTAACACTTGCTCTTTCTGTCGTCCCTCTCATTATTTACCCTTTCATAGACATCTTATACTCATGCACAGCTACAGTGCCCCCTGTTACCCCCAAAATATTATTCCTACCTCCCACTTCGCCGTTTAATATATAATTTTATTATAACATTGCCTACCACTTTTTTGCTTCACCAATAGTGTTATATGACTACTGATGTATAGCACATTATATTATCTATATCATCTTTGGTTAACATTACTTATATACTTATACACACAGTACACACACATCTCTTCTGAGGAAGCTATCATCTAGCGAAACGTCTAGGAATTTTATCACTAGTTGACTTTCCAACCTAACAACAGACACCCACACATTTTGAATTAGCCTATTATTATTATTATTATTATTATTATTATTATTATTATTATTATTATTATATTACATCATTGAGAAGTCAGAGGGACGAGCGCAAGCGCTATAAGTTGCCAGATGAAACCCCACACACCTTGACTGTAAAAAAGAAGGAAGGAAGGCACTTAGCAGAATAAAAGGATGAAATTAGAGCACGAACGGAAAATCGGTTAAACAATTATGGGAACACCTCATTGAACTGAGGCAAATTATAAAATATGACAGGAATGTTTTGTCTCAAGTCCAGTTGAAAGAGCCCTTAAAATTCCCTGAACCCCATTTCCTTAAATAAATAATGATAACCCTATTTGAATGTTATCACAATTTATTTAACACTAAGCACTAAAAGTATTAACATTATTAATAAAACTGGATGTTTTCGATCACAGCTATAGACAAAATCATCCTTCGAAGAACATTCAAAAGTGAAATTACCTGTAGCACCACTGCAAGTCTGACATTTAGCTCTGTCTGCTGAGATGTGTGCAAATCTGTCTCCATATTCTTCAAACAGATCATACTTGTATATGAAGTGCAGTTGATGGTGAATGCAGAGACTTGTAGAGGTTGATGAAAATCTCCTTACCTCGTCACTAACATCTCTGTGTTTCAGTGCACTGGCACTCTGGACTGGATGATTGTGAGTGAAGTTCAGTCTCACCTCCATAGGGAGGCAGTTGCATGGGTATCAGTTGATCTGGCGGAAGGGACGTAAATAAAAAAATATTAGAAAAGATGTAAATTAAACACCTTAAGATTTGTTACCAGAGGCATACCCTTCATGCCTTCCCCGCCCTCTTCATGATTATCATCTTAATCTTACTTGTTACCTTACCCATGAAAAAAAATAATAATAATAATAAAGTAAAGATATGATGGAACGAGTGTTTATTCTCAGTTTCGTTTGGTAGGCTTCTTCAGAGGAAGGAACATTCTTCTGAAGAAGCTTCTACCACATGAAACTAGTCAGGAATAAACACTCGTTCCCCAGCCCGTGTTTCCTTCATCACCTTCCATCAAAATAATAATAATCATGGTGACATCACAAATCTCTGCTTAACCTAACCTCTAGAAAAACGCTCAAAATTCTAAAAGTGGAGACTAAAGTATTTCACCAGCTTTGCTAGCTAAATGACAACATATTTACAGGTAGCTAATTAAAAGTAACTAGTGACGACAGCTGACAACTAACTTACCTGCTCTTTCGCTTAGTATTTGTTTGTTTCACGATCACACTCACGGTGGCTGGACAATCTGTGTTTTTGATCCATGTCTTGAATCGGCCTTGTTACTCCTGGGTTTGGTGTTGTGGTGACACCGTAGATGCATCTGGAAGACTCTTTTCTGACCAGTCACTTTTATGCTTGGATAGAGTTCGTAGAGTAGTTTTAGTTTTTCCTTGAAACTCTTTATCCACGTACGGGCGATGGCCTCAGTTAGACATGTAATCGTAGAACAGCATTTGTGCCTTCAGTTGTACCTGCGTATTCGCACACTGTGTACTGGTATCCCTCCGTAACAGTGCCTAGAAAGAACAATAACAGTGACAAAGATCAGTTAACAAAGCAGCTTATTCTTAGATGACACACATACAGTGGCTCAGAGACTCTCCATTGCAGACTGCTATATAACATATTCACTTACACTCTATGTACTACATCTATGAAATAGTCAACTTATTGTAATGACTGCAATCCTGCTTCCATTACCTATTTTGTTTGCAGTAAAGCACAATGTGCAGTAATGTCCATGCAGAAAACTATTATTTAACGTACTAGTTATAAAGAGTATTATTAAAGGGTAAAGGAAAATATCAATGAGCTAAAGAAGAGTAAAAACTGTACTGTACATGGCGACATTTTAATTTTCTTCTACTTACACTAAGTTGTCGTACATCATGAAGGAGTCCAATGCTGCAGTGTGACTCTGAACAAATCTTTTATGTTGCCAATGTCCATTATTGGCTGTATACATCCACTGAAAAAATAATAATAATATATAACAATATGCGGCCTCATGTTTTAATTTGACTCCTGTAAAGGTTAAGTGAAACTTTTTCTTACTATTGCAGAACAAACGAACTTCGTAAAGGTAAAAAAAAAATAAATAAATAAAAAAAATACATCTGTCTCCTGTGTTTTCAGGTGTTGGCCATCATCAGGCTTGTGTTCATTATTAGATTGAAGAGAAGCCTTTTTATAGCTTGTGTCTGGTGTACACACACACACACACACACACACACACACACACACACACACACACACACACACACACACACATTCTCGTCTAACCGTGTTGTCAGGTGTTGGCCGTGCTCAGGTTTGTGTTCACTATTAAACTGTTATACCATGCGTCTTGCACACACACACACACACACACACACACACACACACACACACACACACAAACACACACACACACATTCTTATCTCACTGTGTTGTCAGGTGTTGGCTGTGCTCAGGTTTGTGTTCACTATTAAACTGTTATACCTTGCGTCTTGTGTACACACACACACAATAATAATAACACACACACACACACACACACACACACACACACACACACATTCTTATTTCTCCGTGTTGTCAGGTGTTTTCTGTGCTCAGTTTTGTTTTCTCTCAAAAACTGATTTATCTTGCGTCTTGTGTACACACACACACACACACACACACACACACACACACACACACACACACACACACACACATTCTCGTCTCACTGTGGTCAGGTGTTGGCTGTGCTCAGGTTTGTGTTCACTATTAAACTGTTATATCTTGCGTCTTGTGTACACACACACACACACACACACACACACACACACACACACACACACACACACACATTCTCGTCTCACCGTGGTCAGGTGTTGGCCGTACCCAGGACTGTGTTCACTATTAGTCTGTCATATTTTGTGTATTGTGTCAACGCGTATCGGCTCACTAACGTCTGCTTCTCTATTAAAAAACAATTACTTACTAGAGCTCTCTCACTCAGCCTCTTCCGTCTTCCCACTGTTGTCGTCAGGTTGCCAACCTGATTTTGCGGATAGTACCAAATCGGAGCATCAAACGTACCAAATCTGAACAAAACGTACCATGTAAAAATACAAATATATATATATATATATATATATATATATATATATATATATATATATATATATATATATATATATATATATATATATATATATATATATATATCTATATAATGTATAATAAGAAACAAATTTTCTTACCTTGACTAAAGATGTAACCTCGTCCTCTTGTGTTTTCCTCAGAGTCCACTGGCTCATTTTAGATAGAAGAACCTGAGAAGGATGCCATGTTTTGCAACTGTAGTCCTGAAGCATACATTTGCTACGTATCAATCCATTCAGAGTCTCTGTTTTAGTCGTGATCTGTTCTTGTTTTTACGTTTGTAACGAGGGAAAAAATCCGTTCTGCGTCAGCAGACGAATGAGGCAGAGACATCAGGTTCATCATAAGCTTAGAGATATTCGGAAATCTTGCCTCATCACAACACTTTTCTAGTGAAGCAGCATACCAGAATTTTTCAGGCTCCTCAGATGTTATGACTTTAGAGCTGGCAGTTCACATGAAATTATTTCTTCCACTCTCTGTTAAGATCTTCATACGCACCTTTCAATTATATTTGGAAATTTTTTACTGCCAGTGGTATGATAGACTTTGGTTTTCCTTGCTGTACATTTGATGGGTCAAGTGCTTCAAGCAGATGTGTTGTTGAATAGATTAGAGGACAGGAAACGTTTTAGCATTTGTTTGAGAGAGCAACATAGAAATTGAGTGTCTTCACGTGAAACTGCTCTTAAGTCTCTGTTAGAAATATCAGAAGAGTGTTTCTAGGAAAATACTTTCTGTTATTGTTCTGCGTGTAAGTAAATATTCCAAGGCTGAGATAGTTGAAGGGGATCATGAACATTAATCTGAGTCAGATCACTGCTTTTTAGTTTGTCTGCTTTCATGAAGTTACTTAAGATGCCCTTTGACACTGCTACTGATAGATGTTCGAAGCTTATGAATTCTCAGGGATGTTGCCTGAAAATCTAGGTTTAGTTTATTTACTGCAGGCAGAATGTAAGTGCCAAAAGGAAAGTATACATTTTTATAACAGGATTATGTAATTCCTGCAATATTGCTGAAGCAGATGCCATCTTTATCCTCCAATGCACGCAGTATGTAAAATACAGCTTAAGTGTAGGCCATTGCTCTAAAACTCTTTTACCACCTCTTTTCCAAGGAGAGCTCATCTAGTAAAAACTAGGGTGCAGTATTCTATGAAGTGAGCCTCTGTGAATTTTCTGAAATTCCTCATATTCTGTGAATCTTTTAGGGCTGTTCATTATGTAGGTATGTATGTTCCGAGCTAGTTCTTCAACCTTATTAGGGTGCCTGCCACATGCATTTGAGGCACAGAGGGCAATGGAGTGGCAATACACGCATCTCTTGCACAAACAGGGATGGATTTTCTTCTTCAGCAGAGCCATGACTCCTCCCTTTTCTCCCATCATAACACTTCTGGTGTTATCGCTGGCAAAGCCGATAACATTTTTCATAGGAATTAAAATGCCCGTTGCAAAAAACTGCACTATTGAGCTTAAAAAATACCTTTTGAGCTGTACAATCAGTTACCTCAAGTAAACCCAGAAAGTGATCAAGCAAGTTTTCTGAACTTCAAGGTCATCATAGAACTGAGCAATCAAAACAAGGTGTTTTTTTGTGTAGAAAGGTTTGGTAGATTCATCAATGATGAGAGAAAATTTTGTGTCCTTCAGACGAGCAAATAATCTCAGATAGAAAAAGCATCACCCATTACGTTCCTAAGGATTAGCGATGAGGCTTTTGTTCTGCCACATTTAACAGGCACTGCAATTTTTGGAATCTGGGTACACATTGAAGCAATAAACCCTTGGCAAATGGATCCATTACTGAGACAGGTAAGTTATGTTCTGCAATGAAGGCGCGCACATCTTAAGCTCTGAGGGCTACCGACTCTGGTTTTTTCAAAGCTTGCTGATGGCACTCTCTGGTTGAAAAATAATTGGTGACTTTCTTATGCTGGTTACTTGCATTCATGTTTTTCCTCTTTGTGTTTCTCAGTTGTTGTGCCTTTCTAGTAATGTTATGCTGCCGGATAATTCACTATCACATGCAGTGCAGAATGCCTTATTGGGTTTTTCTTACTCTGGATCATCCATGGTGAGAATTTGGGGTCACTTAGCAGTTTCAACTGAAATTTATGATCATATTTGACTTTTCTTCTTGGAGTCTGAGGACCCTCATCATCACTGTCAGAGTCATGTGGTCTTTACTTGTCTGATATCACTCATGCTTGTAGCATGTCATTAACCCTGGATACAAAAAAGAAACGAATAAATAACATTCGTAACCGTACTGTATGAAATTATCTCGTAGACCCCAAGGTCACTAAAGCAATATAGCTTACTCCATCTTTCCCTCACATATTCACCCCACTCCCACGCACGTGGCGGTCCTTCGCTACCTACACACATCCTTCCCCACCCATTCTCCACACACACACACACACACACACACACATAATCCCTTTCCCCACCCATCTACACACACACACACACACACACACACACACACACACACACACACACACATAATAACCTTTCCCTACACACACACACACACACACACACACACGTTCTCAACTCATTCCT
Organism: Eriocheir sinensis; assembly: GCF_024679095.1. Taxonomy (NCBI): domain Eukaryota; kingdom Metazoa; phylum Arthropoda; class Malacostraca; order Decapoda; family Varunidae; genus Eriocheir; species Eriocheir sinensis. Next base: position 489,655 of record NW_026111556.1, on the reverse strand, counting down.
ACACATGCACACTAACATATATGTTTTCCCTTTAAAAAATAATTGAATAAATAGAATAAAATTTATAAAAAATATGCAAACGCCCAGGCTACATTTGTTTCTGATAAGCTGGTGTATTGGTACATATAATACTGTCCTGAATAAAAGCAAACTGTCTACATAATCTGATCCTTCACCGTAATTACAAAACAACAAACGTGGTTTCCACTTTAACGACACTCACGCTACAAGACCCTCTCTTAAGACAGGGTGATAGATCACCAGACCACTAGCTGTGACACCAGACAGACACTGATGAGTGATGGACTAGCAGCTGCCACTCTTGGATTTTATATAAAAAAAAGCCAAGAGCACAAGCAGGTGTTTTTACTGTCCTTAGGGCAAACCTTTCGTCTGCATAATCTGATCCTTCACCGTAATTATAACACAAACGTGGTTTACTTTTATCAGTTTCACGACACCCACGCTACAAGACGATCCTGAAGGTAATCCGTAGGGTACAACCCACGCCAGACTGACAGACACCCGACGAACCAGTCGAGCGCCTGAGACGCGGCGCCTGTATTCTGACGAGTATGGTACGCCGTGTAGGATACTAGTAGTCAGGTCCGACTCGTACGGTTTGGCTCAGCAGAGGTGTCCGAATCTCAAAACCCAACGACTTCTTGCGTCGACACAATATAGTATATTTATAATTTACACTGACGAAAATATGCGTAATGTTATTTACATAAATATTGTTTTTTTATTATAATCACAATATGCGTATTTTATTTAATTAAATATCTCATACAGGAGGAAATGGGAAACAGTCAGTCAGTCAGTTGGGATTTTTTTTTCTAATATGAGATTCGGATCAATCCTACGGAAACAGTTTAGTACTCAAATTTATTGAAAGACGTACCAAACGTACTTTTGGAGTTAAAAAGTACCAGCCAGGGACGTTAGCTCCAAAATTGGCAACCCTGATGATGACAGCGGCGCGCGCCGTCTCCCCACCGGCCCTGCTCGCGCGACAGTGTTGCCAAATGTATTTGCTCGAGGTACGGAACCAGGCAGGAAAAAAAATATCGCGTCCAGCAGTTCCTCAGACCGGGTCGTAAGACGTCGTTTGTACCTGTGTGGAGAACAAAGAGTGAGTCATTGAGGCCACAGCGGAGCATTCGTCAGGGCAGCCAGATGTCGTCAACACCAGCTCCAAGATAACAGTAGTTACGCCTACGACGAGGGACTCTGCCACCACCAACCAATTTGGTGGCGAATCATAGAATCACCGACCAAGAAGGTGCTCTGTCTTCGTCCTCCTCCTCCAATATGGCAAATCTGTTGTAGCAATGAGAGAACAAATGTCTAGGGGCGGGTCTGGCTCCTCCTCTCACGGGGTGAAGCCTTCGGCGTCAGCTCTACCGGTCCCCTGTGACATGTCTTCTTCGGAAGGTGGCTGGGCATCGACAGCAGGTGCGGAGGGTCATGAGGCATCACTTGCAGCAGGGGCCTGGATAAACTCCCGCAAGGTTTCAACAGTACTTGTTAGTTCGGTGATCTTCTCGCCAGCGGTCAGCCTTTCGTCCTGTTGATGGAGTCTCGTTTCCATCTGCTGTGTCAACAGGCAGATCTTGCAGACGGTCGATCGTCCTGAGAAGAAATGACCAGAGAAGTTTCCTGTGCAAGTCGAGCATTTCTTTAGCGCTATCTTGGTAATGAGGAGAGAGCAAGTGAGTAGTGTTTATCTATTTATTTGCTTTTCTTTTTCTTTTTCGTAGGGCAGAGGGACGCGCGCGTGAATAAGAGAGAATAAGTGTGTGTGTGTGTGTGTGTAGAGAGAGAAAGAGAGAGAGAGAGAGAGAGAGAGAGAGAGAGAGAGAGAGAGAGAGAGAGAGAGAGAGAAAGAGAGAGAGAGTGAGAGAGAGAGAGAGAGAGAGAGAGAGAGAGAGAGAGAGAGAGAGAGAGAGAGAATGAATGAATGCGGTGCTATTGCCTCGAGGCTGTTTTCCTGTCCGCTTTGTTGCATGGTGACGGAGGTGTGTCTACACTCATGCAACACTGATAGAAAAGCCTGCCGGGCTGTACCGGCGCGGGACCTGCAAAATATTCTCTTCTCCGACAATCCCGACCGGCAAGTGGTTGTGACGGTCCGCGCCGAGACGTGCAGGTATCCGTAGTGGTGTGAACAACACTGGGTTTCCCATCAGTTATTTGTCCGGAACGGGTGCGGTACGGACCGGCTTCATTTACGTATGGTGAATCAGCCTTTGCCGACCTGGAGATGACCCACAAACTACTTCAGCCACCCTTTTTTTTTTTTTTGTCTTCTTTTCCTTCCTCTTTTAAACTGTTTCTTTTTCTTTTATTATTTCACCTTACCCTTCCTTTAAAACAACTTCTCTTATCTAATCTTTCATCAATCCATTTATTTTTTTTTACTTTTTCTCTTTTTTTCAACTTTTTCTTCATCGTTTAACTTTCTTTTCACCCATTTTTCTTTCACTTTACTGTTTCTTCAAATTTCAATTTTCTTCAATAATCAACTTATCTAACGTTTTCAACACATTTATTTTTGTCCTCATTTTCTTTTATATTTTATATTTTTGAATCTCTCTACTATGTATTTTGCCACGCTTTGTCTGCTATACATGGTGGCAGAGGCGTGTGTTCACACTATCCAGCTGACAGGCTCCAGGCCAGGCCGTACCGGCGCGGACCTGCAAAATATTCTCTTCCGACAATCCCGACCGGCAAGTGGTGGTGATGGTCCGCGCCGGGACGTGCAGGTCCATGTGGTGGTGAACACAACACTGGGTTTCCCATCGAAGAAATTTTGTCGTCTGGAACGGTGCGGGTACCGGACCCTGTCATTTTACGTATGGTGAATCAGCCTTTGCTGACCCCGGAGATGACCCACAAACTACTTCAGCCAATTCTTTTTCTTGTTTTTGTCTTCTTTTTCCTTCTTTCCAACTTCTGTTTCTTTTTCTTTATTATTTCACCTTACTCCCTTCCTTTAAACAACTTCTCTTATCTAATCTTTCATCAATCCATTTACTTTTTTACTTTTTCTCTTTTTTCAACTTTTTTTCTTCATCGTTTAACTTTCTCTTTTCACCCATTTTCTTCACTTTTACTGTTTCTTCAACTTCACTTTCTTCTGTCAATCAACTTATCTAACGTTTTCAACACATTTATTTTTTGTCCTCATTTTCTTTTATATTTTATATTTTTAAATTTCTCTACTATGTGTTTTCCTTCTTTTCCTCACCTGACTGTGCTCATCCTGAACAGCTTGCTTCTCCTCCCGGATACTTCATCAACTGTTTCACTCATCGCATTACCTTTTTCCGCTACTCTTTTGTTTTTTTCCTTTTTTTTTATTTAACCAGTTTTTCCACAACGAGACAATTCGTTCATTAACTTTTTATCCTAACTGTTCTTCCTATTTTAGTCCTTCCTTTCCTCATCTTTCATTTAATTAACGTTTTGTCTGATGGTTAAACCTCTAACTTATCCCCTGAGCTCTTTTTTCACTAGAGTTTCTACCATATCATTTGGTCGTCGTCATTACATAATTATTAACCTTCCCGCGCCTTCCTTACCATAATCATTTAATTCAATCCTTCGTATTGAGCATCATAAAGTACGGATTAAAGATATGGGGATATAGTGCTGCATGCCATATCCAGCAGGTGCAAAAAACAACAGCCAAAGTTGCGCTTGGTGCAATAAATTTGACCATGCAACACCATATATATGGGAGCTAAAGTGGCTGAAGATATGATATGTACAAGTACGAGTCGGGAATCACTGTGAATAATGTAATGAGTTAAAGATTGCCGGGTTGGTTGTTCTCGCTCCCTAAGGTGAGTGAGACTCGCGATGTCAACACAAGACATCAACACCAACTACTTGTTCCCAAAACTAGAACTTGTATAGGAGACAGGTCTCTACTGGTAGCTGGACCTAAACAGCCTACCTGATCACGTGAAGGACACCAAATATGTCTATTTTCAAAAGTGAGTTGAAAAAAACTATCTTTTTTAGTTTTAACGAACAGACTTTCTCCAAGTCGTGACTACACTCATGTATATGATATTTTTGTTTTATTATACATTTTATGACAACATTCTTGTATATGGCTATTATATTATCTTACGACAACGTGTACGCACATTCCTATTTTATTAGTATTATATCATTTTATTCTTGTTTACGGAAAACCTTATGTCTTATATTTTCAAGATCTAGGTTTTATATTGCATCGTTTACTATTATCTTATTTCCTATTTTATCTGTATATCTTAACTTGATATAAGGTCCTAGTATAGAAACCCCAGTATGTTATTTCGCTCTGTACTAGGACGTTTTCGTCTAATGTATGCCAGTAATAACCAGGCAGTAGCAAGTAGTGAGCCCCCTAATAAAAAAAAATATATATGGGGCCCCAGACAGACAACCGAGTTTTACATTTTTTTCAGTAATAGTAAGGAGTACAGCTATTAACAAACAACGAATGATGATGTTATACATTTAAGTGGTGCTGAGCCGGGCACAACGTGGGGGCACGACTGATAAGCAGGCCTATCAGAGTACAAAAATAATGTTTCTCTTAACAAAGTATGATAATATAAATGCAAAACGATCATTAAAAGGCTTTTTTCGAGCTTTGTGGTCTGCAAACTTATTAACCAAAGCATCAAAATCACGAGATCTAGCAACATCATGTTCAATGAAGATGATTCCTAGAGCAGAGAGCCTCTCATCTGACATTGTTGACCGCAATTTTTTTTTATTTCTATTAAAGCTTCTCTATGCAATTGAAACAGAAACTGGAGTTATTAACGCAGCTCTCAACACAATTCCAGTGTTTGGGTATATTTCCTGAAGATTATTACTACAAATATATGTTAAGAAATCTTTAGCAGTAGCAAGAGTTTTTTTCTCTACTGACAACAGCAATGAAATGTCTCAACTCCATTTCCAGTTCAGGTGCATCAATGTCTCCCATTATTTCCTCATATTTCTTGCATCGAATGTGAAGCTTGTTTTCGTCAATACACTGCTTGAATTGCTTTGTATTTACAAAAGCCAAACAGGTTATGCCACTCCATAAGCTGACTAATTCCCGAGTTGACGGATGATATAACCTGATCTACTACAACAAAAAAGAACTGACCTTTTTTTTTGTCCTCAGATAAGATAATTTCATTGCGACACATAGTCAAACATGCTTTTTTTTTCTTCGTGTACGCGTCTGCGGAAATACTTTGGCTACATTCACCTGCTCAGCTATTTCCGATGCATTAAGATTTTTAATTTTTTTTACAACAAAGGAGGCAGCTCAAGGGCACAAAAAAAGGAAACAATAATAAAAAAAGCCCGCTACTCGCTGCTCCTAAAAAAGAATCATAAGAGGTGGCCGAAAGAGAGGTCAATTTCGGAAGGAGAGGTGTCCTGATACCCTCCTCTTGAAAGAGTTCAAGTCGTAGGCAGGAGGAAATACAGATGAAGGAAGATTGTTCCAGAGTTTACCAGCGTGAGGGATGAAAGAGTGAAGATGCTGGTTAACTCTTGCATAAGGGGTTTGGACAGTATAGGGATGAGCATGAGAAAGTCGTGTGCAGCGGGGCCGCGGGAGGGGGGGAGGCATGCAGTTAGCAAGTTCAGAAGAGCAGTCAGCGTGGAATTATCGATAGAAGATAAAAAGAGAGGCAACATCGCGACGGAATTCAAGAGGTAGAAGACTATCAGTAGGAGGAGGAGAGCTGATGAGACGAAGAGCCTTAGACTCCACTCTGTCCAGAAGAGCTGTGTGAATGGAGCCCCCACACGTGAGATGCATACTCCATACGAGGGCGGACAAGGCCCCTGTATATGGATATTACCTGCGCGGGGGAGAAGAACTGGCGGAGACGACACAAAACGCCCAACCTCGAGGAAGCTGATTTACCGAGAGAGGAGATGTGAAGTTTCCAGTTGAGATTTTGAGTTAAGGATAGACCGAGGATGTTTAGTGTTGAAGATGGTGATAGCGAAGAATAGGGGATAGGTGTTTGGAAGTTTGTGTCGAGTTGATAGGTGGAGAAATTGAGTTTTTGAGGCATTGAAGGACACAAGGTTCCTTCTGCCCCAATCGGAAATGATAGCAAGGTCTGAGATTAAGCGTTCTGCAGCCTCCAGTCTGGAGTCGTGTACTTCCTGTTGTGATGGGCTTCTATTGGAAGAAGTTGAATAATGCAGAGTGGAGTCGTCGGCGTATGAGTGGACGGGACAGTTTGCTATGGAAAAAAGATCATTGATGAATAACAGGAAGAGAGTGGGCGATAGGACAGAGCCCTGTGGAACACCACTGTTGATAGGTTTAGGGGAAGAACAGTGACCGTCTACCACCGCAGAGATGGAACGACCGGAAAGGAAACTGGAGATAAAGGACAGAGAGAGGGATAGAATCCAAAAGAGGGCAATTTAGAAAGCAAAGATCAGGCCAGACTTTATCGAAGGCTTTCGATATGTCTAGCGCAAAAGAGAAAGTTTCACCGAAACGGCTAAGAAAGGATGACCAAGAGTCAGTTAAGAGAGCAAGAAGATCGCCAGTAGAACGCCCCTTGCGGAACCCATACTGGCGATCAGATAGAAGGTTAGAAGTGGAAAGGTGCTTTTGAATCTTCCGATTAAGGATTGATTCAAAAGCTTTAGATAGACAGGAAAGTAAAGCTATAGGGCGGTAGTTTGAGGGATTGGAACGGTCACCCTTCTTTGGCACAGGCTGTACAAAGGCATACTTCCAGCAGGAAGGAAAGGTAGATGTTGATAGGCAGAGACGAAAGAGATTGACCAGGCAGGGTGTCAGCAAGGAAGCACAGTTTTTAAGGACATTAGGAGGCACTCCATCAGGTCCATAAGCCTTCTGAGAGTTGAGGCTAGAGGGCATAGAAAACATCATTTGGAAGAATCTTAATAACAGGCATAAAGGAGTCAGAGGGGATGAGTAGGGAGGTATATGCCCAGAATCGTCCAAGGTGGAGTTCTTACAGAAAGTTTGAGCGAAGAGTTCAGCCTTAGAGACAGATGAGTCGGCAGTGCTGACGTCAGAGTTATTGAGAGGAGGAAGAGGAAGAAGTGATATTGAGGAGATATTTTGGCTAGATGCCAGAAGTCACAGGAAGAATTAGAAGAAGTAAAGGTGTTGACATTTTCTATTGATAAAAGAAGTTTTGGTAAGTCGGAAAATAGATTTGGCACGATTCCGGGCTGAAATGTAAAGGTCATAGTTAAGGGAGTTCGAAGGCTCTGGAACCCTTTGTGAGCTGCCTCTCTATCTTTAATAGCACGAGAACAAGCATGATTAAACCAAGGCTCACAGAGAGGGGTCTCTCTCCTGGAAGCAGTAATCATTCCACGGGAAATCGGAAAGTACATCCTCAGGTCGTCCCACCGAGCTGAAGCAAATGCCAGAAGCATCGCCTCTTCGGTGGGTCCAGAGGATGTACAGGAGCGATAGGACAGGAACAGAAATACGGTTATGATCGGAGGAGCCCAACTGAGAGAACAGTTTGACAGAGTAAGCAGAAGGATTAGAGGTAAGGAAGAGGTCTAGAATGTTGGGCCTGTCTCCAAGACGGTCGGGAATACGTGTAGGGTTCTGAACCAACTGCTCTTGGTCGTTGAGGAGAGCAAAGTTGTAAGCTTGTTCACCAGGCTGGTCAGTGAAAGAGGATGAAAGCCAAAGCTGGTGGTGAACATTGAAATCCCACAAGATGGGGGTTTCATCGAAGGGAGATTGAGACAAGATGTGCTCCACTTTAGAATTCAAATAGTCAAAGAATTTTACATAGTTAGTAGAGTTAGGTGAGAGATAAACAGCAGATATGTATTTAGTAATAGAATGACAATGAAGTCTTAGCCAGATGGTGGAAAACTCAGAAGAGTCAAGGTTGTGGGCACGAGAGCAAGTGATGTCGTTGCAAACGTAGGCTAACATCCAGCTTTGAATTGAATTTTAGGATAGAGATAGTAGGAGGGAACAGAGTAGAGGTTGCTGTCAGTAGCCTCAGCCACCTGTGTTTCGGTAAGGAAGAGAAGATGAGGTTTAGAGGAGGAAAGATGGTGTTCCACAGAATGAAAATTAGAACGAAGACCGTGAATGTTGCAGAAATTGATAAGGAGGAGGTTCGAGGATTTATCAGGACACCTCTCGGGTCGGCAGCCAGAAGAGGAGTCCTTCCTGGGGGTATTTATGGCTCCCCCCCACAGGCGGCAGCTGTATTATGCCCTGTATTGCGATACTGTTCAAAGAATGCCATAGTAGTAGTCACCCCTGCCTGCAACACACCAATTGTTATGTCTGATGACTGAATAAGCTTGCTGGTCTTATTGATATGAAATAAAATGTCATATCATAAGCAAACTGCTGATAGAAATGGCCATTAGTTCAATATGTCCAAGAGTGCACCTGCTCCTGTGGCCACGCCATCTTTTTTCTCGAGAGCATATTCTCTCAGCACTGATAAGGCATTGTTAATTTCCTTCATATGATATCGGAGTGGTTTAACAGCTTCAATTCGTGACTCCCACCTGTTACCTGATGGACCTTTAACTGTAATAGGCAAACATTCTTCATGAATAGCCCATCGAGATGTAGATGAGCTAAATATCACATACATTCTGTTCATGATGCCCAAAAATTCAATGGCATAATTTAAGGATTTCGCTGCATCTACAATCACCAAATTCCAGGTATGAGCCACGCAGTACATACAAAGCACGCTGATTCGGTTCTAATGTACGTGCTTGTACTCCTTTATTCTTTCCACTCATGTTAGCACCATGATCGTAAGCTTGTCCTCTCATATCAGATATATCTATCCCAACCCCATTCACCTTGTCAAGGAATGAGTTCAGTAAACCGTCACCAGTTGTATCATGCACATTCAAGAAACTAAAAAAGGCCTCACGAATTTTAATCTCTCTCTCTCTCTCTCTCTCTCTCTCTCTCTCTCTCTCTCTCTCTCTCTCTCTCTCTCTCTCTCTCTCTCTCTCTCTCTCTCTCTCTCTCTCTCTCTCTCTCTCTCTCTCTCTCTCTCTCTCTCTCTCTCTCTCTCTCAGGCAAAGGCAAAGCCTCCAAGAGAATTTGCACAAAATTTCAGCTTGGTCGGATAAATGGGAGATGCCCTTTAACGTAGACAAGTGCCAGGTCCTTCAAGTAGAACAAAAATAAGAAGTTCGATTACGAAATGCGCGGCGTTAAACTCATAGTGGAGCTCAATGAGTTAAGGACCTGGGGGTCAAAATCGCGTCAAACCTCAAATTCTCACAGCAATGCATCGATGCAGCAAATAAAGCAAACAGAATGTTGGGCTTCATTAAAAGAAACTTCTTATTCAAGAATAAAGATGTAATACTTCCGCTCTACAATAGTTTAGTCAGACCCCACTTGGAATATGCGGTACAGTTTGGTCTCCCCACCATGCAAAGGACATTGCTAAGCTAGAAGGTGTTCAGCGTCGACCAAAAAAAAAGATCCCTTCCTTGCGCAACAAATCCTACGAAGAAAGACTTTCGACCCTTAACATGTTCTCTCTTGAGAAACGTCGCCTCCGAGGAAAACTGATCGAATGTTTTAAAATACTTAATGGTTTCAAGAATGTAGGCAGATCAACATTGTTTATGATCGATGACACTTTGCGAACGAGGAACAATGGCATAAAACTCAAATGTAGACAAGTAAATTCAGACTGCACCAAATTTTTCTTCACCAACGTTGTAGTGCGAGAATGGAATAAGCTCACACCATCAGTGGTCCAGTGTAACACGATTGACTCCTTCAAAAACAAGCTCAACCGTCACTTCCTTGAGATTAATATTAACTAGAGTAGAAAAGCAACGTTTTGGAGCCATCTGATTAATGTAAAATCACTTAGGTTTAAGGATAGACCACCTAGTCTGGACCATGGGGTCTGTGTGGTCTGATTTTCTATGTAATTCTGTGTAATTCTCTCTCTCTCTCTCTCTCTCTCTCTCTCTCTCTCTCTCTCTCTCTCTCTCTCTCTCTCTCTCTCTCTCTCTCTCTCTCTCTCTCTCTCTCTCTCTCTCTCTCTCTCTCTCCCTTCCCGTCACCTCCCCCCCCCCCCCTCCACAATGTATGGCTCTCAATGAAAACGATTAAACAGTTCCGAAGTTGCTGTTGTGTTTGCAAAGGTAACGATCCCCCTCTCGGCCTTCGGGAATAATTGATGTGAGAGTCGAAAGCGCCTGAAAACACCCACGTTAGAGCACTGGGGTCCGTCTGCAGGAGCCACCAACTACACGGTCAAGTCTCTGACATCCCCGGTGGCGCCTGGCAGACCTGTGTGTCGCTGCGCCGCGGGTGATTTTAATTATCGAAAAAGAGAACTCGTGTCTCCCGCATTGTTCTTTTTCTTATTTCTAAGCAGGAGCGTGTGGCCGGCAGGCAGGCACGCATGACACACACACACACACACACACGGCCCGGTAGCTCAGTTGATAGAAAGTCGGCCTTACAACCAGAAGGACCGGGGTTCGATTCCCCAGCCGGGTGAAGATAAATTGGGTTAATCTTCTTTCACGTGTAGCCCCTGTTCACCTAGCAGTGAGTAGGTACGCGACGTCAGGCAAGGAGTTGTGACCTCGTTGTCGCGGTGTGTTGTGTATGAGTGGTCTCAGCCCTACCCAAAGATCGGTACTACGAGCTCTGTGCTCCTCCGTAGGGAAACGGCTGGCTGTCTCGAGCATAGCTGGGCGTTATCGCGATAAGTTATCGCGATACTTTATCGCTGATAACAAAATCGGGTTATCGGCCATCCGCTACTTTTTTAAATATATATCGGTATCTTCGTTACTTTTGTAACCAAACTAGCTATAATCACTACTTTTTTCCGCCTCAGAAAAAAAAAAAACGTCTCCTCCCTATTGCGCATGCGTGGCCGGGCGCCCGGTGTTGTATGAAAAAACTTCGGGGTATGAAATATCTTCGTGTGAAGAGATTTCATACTTAGATCATCAACATTAAAAAAACTAAGTTATGTTTTATATTAGACTCAAAAGTCAATATATCAAAGAGAAAAATCATTTAACTTTGCCCCAAAATGATTATTCACTGCCTCAAATTTGATATTCCGTATTCGTTTGTGAGCATGTCATGGTATTGAAGGCACCCGGTGTTGTGTTATTTGGTGTTCCAGCGTCAAAAGCTGGCGCTTTTGTTTACAAACACTGGTCTCTCGTGAACTGCGCATGTTCAGACCAGTAAGTGAAACCCTGTACAGTCTCACAAAGCTTTTTAACACATTAAGAGTTGCTGAATCAGACATACAGTACACATATCGTTGTTTTGAGAACGACACTCGGTACATATAAATACAACTCGTACAGAGTGTCGTTCTAGAAACAGCGGGGATGGTGTGGTACTGTATGTCTGATTCAGCCTTCCAGCAACTCTTAATTACGGTTAAAAGCTTTGTGAGACTGTACAGGTTCACGCTTGCTGGTCTGAGCATGCGCAGTTCACGAGAGACCAGTGTATGTTGACGGTGGGGCCAAATAACACAACACCGGCTCAGGCGTTTCTAGTATTACCGTCCATAGGTACAGGTCAACGTGGTTTTCGGGTTTTGTAAGTTTTCTAAAATACAGATAATGAAAATTTGAATTCATCTATGTTTTTCTATTTGAAATATGAATATAGTATCGTTTTCACCTATCGGACTTATCGCTAGCTAGTATCAGAATTGTGGATTTATATCGGGTATCGGTTATCGGTTATTGGCTATATTTGTGTCTCCAGTTAACGAATATCGGTTATCACCGATAAGGTTTTTCATTATCAGTTATCGGTTATCGGGAATAAGGGTTTCGTGTAGAGTGCCCAGCTATGGTCTCGAGAGAGACCCGCAGCAGACAAAGAGGTGAATTACACACACACACACACACACACACACACACACACACACACACATACACACACACACACACACACACACACACACACACACACACACACACACACACACACCTCCACCACATTCCAAAGTCTGTCCTTCAATACTTTCATTTTCTATGGGAATTCTGCGTGCTAGAAGGGCGTGTGTGGAGCATCTCAAGGTCGCAGTGCGGGGAGGGCTGAATGTGTGCCTCTGAGCGGTGCGGCGGGCAGCGCGGTGTGTGTGTGTGTGTACGGTCACTCGGTGTGTCCAGGCAGCCCGTCACTGAGGAATGCGAGGAATGCGGCGCGGGTGGACTTTAAACCGGGGTACGCGAGGGTCCGTGGGAACGCTTTTGAATGACGCGGCGCCGGCTATTTATAGATTTGAGGCCATTACTCGCGTGCTCTCAGGAGGGCTGCTGCCCCTGATGGTCCATGACGCAGCCTATTAGCGACATCAGCACGGCACAGGAGTCTTCTTGCTGCTATACAGGCTAATCAGCAAAGTGTAATACCCGGCCTGTCTTCCTAGACATATCGGTGTCTCGGTTCGCCTGTTTGAAAAGCCTCTCGTTGACGTTGCTGGGATTGTCGTGGACTGTTTCGTTATTTCGGCGTTCCTTCTCCTCCTCCTTTTCATTCTCATCTTTCTATTTCTCATTCATCACAGTCTTCCTTATTCTGTCTTCCTCCTCCTCATCATCATCATCATAATCATCATCATCATCCCCTTCCTCCGTCCACCTTCTCATTTATTTGTCTACTTCTTTTTCATATTGTCTCTCTTCTCCCCTCCTCCTCCTCCTCCTCCTCCTCCTCTTACTCTTCTCGTTCCTCCGTCCACCTTCTCATTTATCTTTCTACTTCTTTTTCATATTGTCTCTCTTCTCTTCTTTTCTCTCCTCCTCCTCCTCCTCTTCCTCTTCTCGTTCCTCCGTCCACCTTCTCATTTATCTTTCTACTTCTTTTTCACTCAGGAAGGCTTTGCCATGACTCATCTCCTCTCTCCGAAAATAAGATGACTCAAAAGGAATATAGCGTGACTCACCTCTTCTCTGCAAGCATTATGACTCAGAAAGACTTGTGTGACACACCTTCCCTGCATACACAAGCCGACTCAGGAGGGACCTCGTGTGACTCACCTCTCTGCATGCTTGAAGTAATGACTTAACCCCGTAGACTAAAGGAGAATGCATGCATATTTGTGAGTCATTGAAATATAGACTTTGGGAGAATTTGAGTCAGTGAAGGGAGGAAGGAATGGAGAGGGGGATGAGGAAAGGGATGAGTCATGAGTCAGTTGTATAAGGTGGATGATGAGAGAGAGAGAGAGAGAGAGAGAGAGAGAGAGAGAGAGAGAGAGAGAGAGAGAGAGAGAGAGAGAGAGAGAGATGCCTTTAGCGTAGTGTATTAGCCCTAGTAAGGAGGAGGAGGAGGAGGAGGAGGAGGAGGAGGAGGATAAGAAGAGAAGAAATAAGATTAGGAGGAAGGAAAAAAAAAGGGCCGTGGGGGGAGTAAATAAAGAGAAAGAGAAGGAATAAGAGGATTGGGAAGAGGAGAAGGAGGAGGAGGAGGAGGAATACATAGGAATACATTGAAAGAACAGACACCAGAAGACCTATCGGTCTATGGCGAGGGTGTCTGTTTACTACCGCTACTACTAGTAATCTACGTGTGGTAGGACAGGACATAAAAGATGAAGGCTCCTCCCCACCCACCTCTCCCTCCGGCAACGTGCCGGCAGGAAATAGTTAGAACACCATGTACCTTTAAGGAAGAAAGGGACATGGAAATTTTACAGTAAAGAGAGAAATAAGAGGAAATTACTACCCTTAACTTACACTACTGGTAACCTAAGCTGTGGGGGAAAATGACTTCATTATATAAGAACCTAAGAACATAGAAATACAGGGAGACTGGAAGAGGACGAGTGGCCTACACAGGGCAGCCCCAGAATCCCCACTAAGACCCACGATGGGTGAGGTGTAGTTTCAGGGGCACAGGTGGAGACTTGATCCTAGTTTTACCGGCGGTACTAGGCACGCACCAGTAACCTGTCACCTTACTGCACCCACACCTCACTCCACCTGCCATGCGGACATTAACTGTTGCTTTACTCTATTTTTGACTTTCGCTACTTGCAATCTAGGTTGTGGGGGAGAATTATATGAATATAGGTTGAGGTCGTGCTGCAATCTGTCTAAAAACATGCGAAAAAGGGTCAGTATAATCTTATATCCATGAAGTACTTATCCAAAGAAGACTTTAAGCTATTGATACTCTGTGCGCTAACTACTGACGGTGGGAGTCTATTCCAATAATCGACGACTCTGTTATTGAAAATAACTTCTGTGCACCAATGTGTTACATCGATTTCCTTTTAACTGCATACCGTTGCTGCGTGTTCTTGTGTTGGTGTCTCTCTGAAATATACTATCTGGGTTAATGTTGTCGAATCCATTAAGGATTTTGAACACTACAATTAAGTCCACTCTTATCCTTCGCTTTTTTTAGGGAAAACATATCTAAACGCTTTAAACGCTCGTCATATGGCAAGTTTCGGAGCACATGAATTTGTTTGGTTGCTCGTCGCTGTATCTTTTCTAGCAAAACTTGATCTTCGATATAGTTCGGTGACCAGAACTGAACGGCGTGTTCTAGGTGTGTTCTTACTAATGCTAAATATAATCTCTTCATAAGTTCGGGTGATTTATAATCAAAGTTTTTTGAGATTAATCCCAACATCATATTGGCTTTTTTACTCGCTGCAGAACATTGATCACTCATTTTAAGAGTGTTACTGATAATGACACCAAGATCTTTTTCGTGTTTTAATTCGCTGAGCTCATGTCCTTGAATCTGATATTTAAAGTTCGGATTTTTTTTCACCGATGTGCATTAAATAAGGAGGTGAATGAAAAGGAGAAGGAGGAATAAGCAAACGAGAATGATATATATATATATATATATATATATATATATATATATATATAGAGAGAGAGAGAGAGAGAGAGAGAGAGAGAGAGAGAGAGAGAGAGAGAGAGAGAGAGAGAGAGAGAGAGAGAGAGAGAGAGAGAGAGAGAGAGAGAGAGAGAGAGAGAGAGAGAGAGAGAGAGAGAGAGAGAGAGAGAGAGAGAGAGAGAGAGAGAGAGAGAGAGAGAGATATACATAGATAGATTTACATAGAAAATCAGACCACACAGACCCCATGGTCCAGACTAGGTGGTCTGTCCTTAAACCTAAGTGATTTTACATTAATCAGAAGGCTCCTAAACGTTGCATTTCTACTCTAGTTGATATTAAGTTGAAGGAAGTGACGGTCGAGCTTATTTTTGAAGGAGTCAATCGTGTTACACTGGACCACTGACGGTGGAAGCTTATTCCATTCTCGCACTACAACGTTGGTGAAGAAAAATTTGGTGCAGTCTGAATTTACTTGTTCACATTTGAGTTTTACGCCATTGTTCCTATTGCGCAAAGTGTCATCGATCATAAACAATGTTGATCTGTCTACATTCGTGAATCCATTCAGTATTTTAAGACATTCGATCAGTTTTCCTCGGAGGCGACGTTTCAAGAGATAACATATTAAGGGTAGAAAGCCTTTCTTCGTAGGATTTGTTGCGCAAGGAAGGATCATTTTCGTTGCCCGACGCTGAACACCTTCTAATTTAGCAATATCCTTTGCATGGTGGGGAGACCAAAACTGTACCGCATATTCCAATTGGGGTCTGACTAAACTATTGTAGAGCTGGAGTATTACATTTTTATTCTTGAATAAAAGTTTCTTTTAATGAAGCCCAACATTCTGTTCGCTTTATTTGCTGCATCGATGCATTGCTGTGAGAATTTGAGGTTTGACGCGATTTTGATCCCCAAGTCCTTGACGCATTGAACGCTGTTGAGTTTAACGCCGAGCATTTCGTAATCGAACTTATTATTCCTCGTTCCAACTTGAAGAACCTGGCACTTGCTTACGTTAAAGGGCATCTCCCATCTATCCGACCAAGCTGAAATTTTGTGCAAATCCTCAAGAGACAAAGAAAGACAAAAAAACTAGATATTAGATTCCATAGAGTACAGACGAAGGGAAGAAAGAGAGAGAGGGAGAGAGAGAAAGAGAAGGAAAGAGAGGAGAGGGGAGAGGGAGAAAGAGGGATTGTACTATGGGGCGAAAATTAGCTAAGGGGATGAGTCTGTGGTGAGGGAGAGAAAGGGATAGAAAGGGGAGAGGGTGAAGGAAAGCGAAAGGGGAGAGGCATAGACTTCACAACTCATATATGCCTAAGGGAGGTGCCTGTTTTAGTTTCAGGTCGCTAGCTGCTTTGGTTTTGAAAATATTTAAATTTTAAATTTTTGAAAATCGGCCCCCTGCGAATCGGCCCCGCGCCCCGTTTCCCGTCAAGAGATTGTGAAGTCTATGGGAGAGGAAAGTAAATGAAGGGAGGAAGGGGATGAGGCTAAGACAGGGAGGGAAGGGAGAGGAAGGAGAGGGTGACGGAAAGCGAAGGAAAGGAAGGTAAGTATGGGGCAGGAAGGGAGAGAAAGGAAGAGGAAGGAGGAAGAGAAGAAGACCAGAGAGAGAGAGAGAGAGAGAGAGAGAGAGAGAGAGAGAGAGAGAGAGAGAGAGAGAGAGAGAGAGAATAAAGAGTATATAAATGATGATGATCGAAAAAGACAAGATTCATCGATTTTAACGGGGCACTTTTAGGTCTGATTTGTTTTGTTTTTTTTTTTTTTTTTTTTTTTGGTATAGATCTTACTTTAGCACACATATACATACATTTATATATATATATATATATATATATATATATATATATATATATATATATATATATATATATATATATATATATATATATATATATATATATATATATATATATATATATATATACTATTATATATATATATACATACATACATACATACATACATATACATACATGGATATTTAATGTGCACTCTAGATATCGTTTTGGGAGTTTTTGTATTTTGGGAGTTTCACACACACACACACACACACACACACACACACACACACACACACACACACACACACACACACACACACACACACACACACACACACACACACACACACACACACACACACACACACACACACACACACACACACACACACACACACACACACACACACACACACACACACACACACACACACACACACACACACACACACACACACACACACACACGCCCATCGATCACCAGCCATCTGACCAACCAACGTACAAGCCAGCATCACCTCCCCTCCTTCCTCCCTCCCTTTGTTAGCTTCTAAAGACCCTGTACGTAAAGTTCTCTCCCATATTCCTTCTTCCGTTCTTCATTGTTCTCTTACCTCCATTCCTCCTATCCCTCCCTCTTCTTTATTTATCTAACTTACTGTACCTTACCTAACCTAACATTACCTGACCTAACCTAGCTTAACCCAATCTAACCTGACTCTTCCTTACCTTACCTAACCTTACCTAGCCTAACCAATCCATACCTCCCCTTACCTAATCTTACCTTACCTAAGTTAACCTAACCTTAGCTAACCTAACCTTTCCTAACCTTATCTAATCTTATCTAACCTTACCTTACCCAGCCTAACGTAGCCTAACCTAACCTCCTACATCTGTTTTTGGTGTCCCGGTGATAATTTCTCCTTCATTTTAAGGGTGACCTCCTCCTCCTCCTCCTCCTCCCCTACACACCGACCAATATTCCGTCCCTTCCTTCACACGTCTTCCTTTCCTTTAGTGTGTATTTTCTCTTCTTCTTCTTCATTTTCTCGTGTTTTCCTCTTTCTAACTTTTTATCACTCTCGTCTTTTCACCTCAAAATATCTATCTATCTCTTTTACATCGACTTTTCTTTTTCCTCTTTTTTTCCTTCACATTTTCCTCTTTTCCTTCGCACTATCCTGTTCTTTCTATCTCAAAACATCTATATTTTATCCTCTATCTTTTCCTCTTCCTCTTTTTCCTTCTGCTTTTCCTCTTTTTATCAATATTAACATCTGCATTTTTTCCACATGTTCTACTTCATTTATTTATCTTCCTCTTTTCTCTTCCCATTTTCCTCTTTTCTCATCTTTATCACTGTCTTTCTACCTCAAAACCACTATTTTTTCTCCTTTATCTTCTCCTCTTCCTCTTTTTGCTGCACTTTTCCACTTTTTATCAATATTAACATCTGCCTTTTTTTTTTTTTTTGCTTCTTCTATTTCATTCTTCTTCCTCCTCTTCTCTTCACTTTCTCCTCTCTTACAATCTTCTTCACTCTTCTTTCTACCTCAAAATAATTAATCATCTTTCTCTACTGCTTCATCTTTTCTTCTTCATCTTCTTCTTCTTCCTCTCATATTCATTATTCCTAGTAACTCCACCCCTTTCCTTCACTTCTTTTCACCTTCACACTCGTCTCCTCCTCCTCCTCCTCCTCCTCCTCTCTCCTCCTCCTCCTCCTCCTCCTCTCTTTTCTCCTCCTCATCCTCTTCGTTCCAAGATTAGCTTTCGTCCAACTTCACATGCTATTCTCACGTCTCTCTCTCTCTATTTAAACATCAAGATATATGATAAGATAGAAGGGGCGGGGAAATTGTCTCCATGCTAAAGACGACCTCTGTCTTGAGGTCGCCGATCTTAAAGCATTGCCACTAATGTTGTGGTGTGCTTGTACTCAGGCGGATGTGACTAGGGCGGGTAGGTGCGACACCAGGCATGAGCCGCCACCTTCACCTATTGGGTGTTCATTGCACCTGGCTCTGCGGCTTCTCGGGATTTCAAGGAGGAGTTCGTTAGCCACCGCCGCTCTCGTGGTGTGCTGGTTTCTCCTCCAAGGGACCCGTAGTGGCGCCAGGTGAGGTGTATGTTGGACCTGGGCCTTGTGCAGGACTGTGATGGCACCGACCCTTCTCCGGTGCCCGAGGCTGTCGAGCATACAGCGGGGGGCGTCCTGCTGGTGATGATCTGCCGGTGCCGCCACTGGTGTCCATGTGGTCGCTCCTGCTGAGGGCTGCTGGCATCGCGGATGAGTCGCTCTGCCCTCCTCTGCACTCTGCCCAGCAGCGAGAGGTAACATTGGGCACTGCTCATCCAGGAGAGAGGGGAGTATTCCATGACGGACCTTACCTGGGCTTTGTACAGCCTCAGGAGGTCGTCTGCGTCGAGCAGGTGCCGAACGCGACGCAGGAGTGTCACCCTCAGGGAGGCTCCGCGCGCCACACACTCCAGGTGGCGATCGAAACTGAGTCTATAGTCGACCTCCACCCCCAAGATGTTGATGGAGTCCTTGATGACCAGGGTGTCGTCCCCAAACTTCAGCCGTCCCTGCAGGAGTCTGGCGTCCTCCTCCGAACGCGATATGACCATGGCCTGGGTCTTCTCGGCAGCAAACTTGACTTGCCAACGTCGTCCCCAGGCCATGATGTCACCAAGATGGCGGTTGGTGGCTTCGATCATGTTCGAGGTTTCCTCCCTGGTGTAGCTGTGGGACAGGGTGCAGTCGTCAGTGTAGGCTGAGGCGACTATTAGGCCACGGAGCAGCTCGTCGAAGTATGCGTTCCAAAGGATCGGGCCCGGTACTGATCCTTGTGGAACGCTGGCAGTGACTGGGTAACTGCCTGACGTGCACCCGTTCACCACTACCCTCAGACTCCGGCCTTGCAGGTAGCTCGAAAATAGCTGCAGCAGTTGTCCTGTGATGCCGTGTTCGAGCTTGGCCAGGAGGCCCCTCTGCCACACAAAGTCGAATGCCCCAGTAATATCTAGGGCGACAACAAGTGGGGGCCGACCGGAGTCCAGGGCGTCATGCCAAGACTTGCTGAGAAGGAAGAGGAGGTCTGATGCCGAGCGATCTCTCCTGAACCCGTGCTGGCGAGGAGACAATAGATGGTTTTCTTCCAGGTGGCGCGTCATCTGCTCAGCAATAATCCGCTCCAGGATCTTGCTAACAACTGACAGGAGCGAGATTGGGCGGTAGTAAGTTGGGTCTGTCCTGTCCTTCTTCTTGAAAACCGGTGTGACACGAGCCTCTTTCCATAGGGTCGGCCAGGCCCCTGCGCTTAGGCACTGTCTGAATATACGTGTGAGGGGGTACGACAGCTCCCCTGTACAGTGCTTCAGCAGGAAAGGGCTGATGTCATCAGGGCCTAGGGCTTTCCTGATGTTGGTGTCTCGTAGGTGCTTGGCCACTGTGCTCTCTCTCTCTCTTCTTCTCCTCGCTTTCCTGGTTCTTTCTGTCTCTCTCTGTGTCTCTATATCTCTGTCTCTTTGTGTATTCTTTTCTCTCTCTCTGTATGTCTGTTTGTCTGTCTGTTTCTGTATCTGACTGTCTATCTTTTCTCTGTTCTTATAGTTTCTTCTTCTTAATTTTTTTGTTCTTTTTTTTCTTGTTTTCGTTCTCTTTTGTCGTCATTATCAGGAGACTTATATATCTCTATCTGTCTATCTGTTTATTGCCCGTTGTCCCTCTGTGTTCTTTCTGTCTGTCTGTTTTTTCTGTCTCTCTTTCTCTTGTTGCTGTTGATATTATAGTTTTCTTCTTTATCATCTTGTTCTTCTTATTCTTCTTTCGCTCTCTTCAGCGTCATATAACTTGTCACCTCCTCCTCCTCCTTCTTCTTCCTCTTTCTCCTTCTCGTCTTCCTTTATTATATTTTTCTCTATCATCTTATTCATCTCGTTCTTCTTCCTCCTCTTTCTGTTTCAGCATCATAAGACTCTTCATCTCTTTCTCTTCCTCCTCCTTCTTCTCCTGTTCCTTCCTTCCTTTATTTCCCGTACAAAGACTTTCATTTCTTTATTCCGACACACAAACACACCCACACACACACACACACACACACACACACACACACACACATGCACTCACACACTCACTCAGTAATTCAAGCGATGGATTCCTGCACGCCGGTCTCCCCTCACCCCTCGCTCCTTTGTTTTCCCCGTAAGTTTTCAAGCAGCACACCCTCACCCTAGGTATATAACACGACCAGGGGATATTACTGGAACAGCGATACGGCGTATAACTCACTCTCTCCTGCAGCTTTCCTTCCCTATATCTCCTTCCTCTTCTGCCAGGGGACCCAGACCAGAGACCGCTTTGATGTGCTTTCTTCTTCTCCTTCCCAAACTTGTCACACGAGACGTCTTCTTCTTCCTGCGCCAGGGTCGTATCACCCGGTTTAGTCTTGATCTAGAAAAACGGCGGATACGTGGTCAAAGAGGAGAGAGAGAAAAGATGCTGCGTGAGATGGAGAGGTATGATGGAAGGAAGCATCATGGGTTAGGGAACAGCATAAGGCTGGATATATTACAATTAAGACTAAGGAGTGGGCTTGGGCACGTCGTGTTATGGGTAGAAATGATGACAGACGGACAACCAAAGATGCTGCATGAGATGGAGAGGTACGATGGAAGGAAGCATCATGGGTTAGGAGAACAGTATAAGGTTGGCGATGTTAAGATTAAGCTAAAAAGATGACTTACGGTGGTCGTTTCATGGGTAGAAATGATGACAGACGGACAACCAAAGATGCTGCGTGGGATGGAGTGGTAATGGAAGGAAGCGAGCGAGCGTCACGGGTTTTGAGACAGAATAAGGTTGGAGATGTTAAGATCGAGCGTAAGAAGTGGACTTGTGGAGGTCGTATTATGTGTAGAAATGATGACAGACGAATAACCGAGGATGCTGGGTAAGACGAAGAGATAGAAAAGAAGGAACAAATAAAGAAAAGAAAGAAGAATAGGAGGAAAGGAGGAGATAGAGAGAGGAAACAAGAGACAAAGACAGAGAGAAAGCAACAGAGAGAGAAAGGAAAAAAAGAAAGAAGAAGTAGTAGATGAAAGTCAAGTCATAGATAATTTGCCAGGACAGAATGGAGTACACTGAGAGGCGAAAGACAGGTAGATAATGTGAGTTAGTTAAATACATATAAAACTGAATCTGTATATCTTAGCTTGGGAGTGTTAGCGTAGCAGCCACACACTATTACATTTGTTCACGATCTTAGGCAAGGGAAAGTTTAATATATATAAGACTTACTGACACTCGTATGTTTTAAGCCCCAAATATTACCTAGAGAAAAGTTAGAAATGATGTTAATCGATAGTGTTGTGTTTGGAATAGTTAATCAGTGACCCATCGAACTTTTACTCTCCTGAACTAAAGAAAGTGAGAGTATGATGTAACTAATATTATAATAAGCTTAACGCCTCATTGAAATATTGCCAAAATAGGAAAAAGTGATGACTTATATCAGTGGTGCTCAACATTATTGGGTGGCAGGGCCACATTAGATGGGCAATGTGTGATAAGGGCCTCATATTTCCTGCAATGTGAATATGCATAGTAATTAATATACGTATTCTGCAGACTAATAATACTGATTATGTTGTGTATATATTGTAACCTTCCGGTCATGGGAAATGGGCAATTATAAAGTACAATAAAGTGAAGACCTATATACGAGCGACACCATTTAGCTGTTGGGCAGGGAGAGGGGAAACGTGGAGCGGCTGCTGTGTGCCGGGAGGGTGGGGAACTCAATTGGGTAGGGGTACAGGGAAGGTGGCGTGGAAGACGATGGCAAGGGAGAGGGCTAGGAGTGGATGGGCAACGGTGGGGAAGTCCTGAAGGGAGCGGTTGGGTAGGAGAGGGTAGGGAGCCAGAGACCAGGACTGATTGAGAGGATGAGTGGGGAATGAGAGGGCAGGGACATGAGCGAAGGAATAGCCAAGCAGGAGGAGTTTCCCCAAAAAGCCTAGATTAGCCTGTTTTCAAGGAAAATAGCCAAGGCGCCAAGGTCCCAGCTCAAAGCCAAGATCTAGTAAAAATTCCAAGGAGTGGCAACACGGGAATCACGTCAACAAAATCAGTGAGGCTAGCCAGCTTTCAGGCTGCCAGATGAGGAATAGCATTTTTATCATTATAATACTATAACGTCATAAAGTTCACTTATAATAAGATATTCAGTAATATCAATCAGAATATAATTTATATTGCTACATGTCATTAAAATTAAATGTGAACTAATATTATACGTATTATGATAGGGATAAGTAGGTTATTTTTTTGTTTACTTGCCGAGGGCCGCATTAAACTTTATTGAGGGCCACATGCAGCCCTCAAACAGTGGGTTGAGCACCCCTGACCTATATTATTGTGTATGCATTCCTTCACCACTCAACCATTAATAAAAGCAAACAGCATTATATGACTGACCTATATATCATGAAAGCCACACGAAATATTGTTAAAGAGAAGATGAAATTGTGACTGATCTTCAAAGTCTCGTCTAAATTTCCACCTTCCTATGACTTGTACTCTTTCTTACACGGGGGGAGGATCAAGACACCTGAACATAATCTTTTGGAATTCATTAATACTTCATTTTGGGAGTATTAGTTTCGTTTTTTTCCCGATTTTTTTATTTCTTTTCCTCTACTGCTTCTGATATATGAAAAAAACAAAAAACAATTTCTTAGTCAACCATTAAACAAGTCCTTTGTTCAGGTAGTAAGGAGGAGTAGTTTTGCATTTTCTCTACGTGTTTTATTTTTTTGTTTTTTCTCGACTGCTTCTTCTGATATATAAACAAACACCCATTGGTGCTACTTTGGTTTGTCATGAATCTACTTTGGTATGTGATCTACACTTTATATTGCAGTCTACGTGTCATGAATCTACTTTGGTATGCCATCTAAATGGTTGATGCATGGTCTAGATGGTCTCCGACTATAGAGGGTAATAGCGGTGGTAGAGAGGTAGTTGAGTCCCGGCTCAACAAGGTACAAGAACAAGAAAAACACGTGTCGTGATTACGAGAGAATGTCTGGTTAGAGTGTCGAAGCGCCGGTCCCGAACAAGGAAAACACCTGTCGTGGTTTCTGAGAGAATGTCTGCTTAGAGTGTCGGAGCTCCGGTCCCGACTCAACAAGGTACATGTGGCAACAGCACACTTCATTCCGCCATAGACATCAATCTCGACAGCTTTGGTATGTTACCTGCAAGCTAGTTTGTTACATCATGGACTTCTTTGATAACTTCAATGGAGGTGTACTGCACATAACAGTTTTGCAGTTCTACGCAAGAAAAGAAATCCCCACACTCGAAAAATTCATGAAGAAGTGAAGAACAACCTCTCATATCCTGGCAGCCGTGAAACACTGAGAAAGTTCTGAAGAAAATCGGATTTCACCATGCAAAGGTTGATGGGCGAAAATTCCTCTTGAAAATAATGATGTGCAATATGCACGAAGCAAGTTTTAAGAGAAATAAGGAAACACTTAAGCTCAGACAAGAACATCGTATATTTGGACGAGTCGGGTTAACCAAAACTACACGGTTTCCAAATGTTGGGTATCGAAGAAAATGCAGGACAGGCTATAGGAGTGAGGGTGCCGACTGGGAAGGAGGCCGCTTGATCATTCTGCACGCTGGATCATAAGAACATAAGAACGCAGGAGTTCATAAGAGGCCGGTAGGCCTGTACTAGGCAGCTCCTTTGACCCTAAGCTCCCGTGTATCTAACCCCACCTAATAT
Source organism: Eriocheir sinensis (assembly GCF_024679095.1). Lineage (NCBI taxonomy): Eukaryota > Metazoa > Arthropoda > Malacostraca > Decapoda > Varunidae > Eriocheir > Eriocheir sinensis. The sequence goes on along the minus strand of NW_026111556.1, from coordinate 465,161 downwards.
CGCTGTCCATGAATGTATCTAGTCTATTTTTGAATGTGACAATTGTATTGGCACTCACCACATGACTGCTAAGCCCATTCCACTCATCCACCACCCTGTTAGTAAACCAATTTTTGCCTATGTCCCTGTTGAATCTGAACTTATCCAGTTTAAACCCATTACTTCGTGTCCTACCCGGTTCTCTTACCAACAAAACCTTATGAATGTCTCCCTTATTAAAGCCCTTCATCCATTTATAAACCTCGATCATGTCTCCACGCACCCTTCGCCTTTCTAGAGAATGCAAGTTTAACTGTTTGACTCTTTCCTCGTATGGCAAGTTTCTCAACCCCTGAATCATCTTAGTCATCCTCCTCTGCACCGATTCTAACATTTTGATATCCATTCTATAGTAAGGTAACCAGAACTGAACCGCATAGTCAAGATGAGGTCTAACTAATGCTAAATATAGTTTGAGGAAGACTTCGGGGCTTCTGTTGCTTACGCTCCTTGAAATAAATCCCAGTACCCTATTTGCTCGATGATTTGTTCCCGGGGGCCGCCCTTGTTTTCCAGGCAAAAAAGGTCGGGGATTACCATGATCAGATGAATGCAGAAACATTTGAAAAGTGGTTCACACATCAACTCTTACCAAACATTCCTTCAGCGTTAGTAATTGTGATGGATAATGCATCTTATCACTCAAGAAAAATTCACAAGCCACCAACATCTGCCAACAACAAAGCTACGATACGAGAATGGCTGGAGAAGAGGGGCGTAGCAGTGCCAGAAGTTATCCTCAAGACAGACCTTCTGCATCTTGTAAGTCAACACGTCTCTTCTGCCGACACAAACTACGTTGTCGACAAGATGGCTTCAGATCACGGACATAAGAGTAGTGCGCCTGCCACCATACCACTGTCACTACAACCCCAATGAGCTGGTTTGGGCTCAAGTTAAAGGCTACATCTAGAAAAAAAAAACATTCAAGACTGCCGACCTAAAACCACTCATAGAAGAATCAATACAAAATGTTACCAAGGAAATCTGGAAGAATGCTGTCCGGCACGCGGAAAACTGCAGTCATAGGATGCAGAGAGAGATGTCGTGATTGACAACTTCATTGATTCTTTCATCATCACTCACATCTTCTGATGAGCATTCATCCTAAGTCATCCAAGATGCAGTGAAGAGAGGAAAGGGCCTAGAGAGAGAGAGAGAGAGAGAGAGAGAGAGAGAGAGAGAGAGAGAGAGAGAGAGAGAGAGAGAGAGAGAGAGAGAGAGAGAGAGAGAGAGAGAGAGATAACCAAGGTGGGGATAAAACGTGGCACCGCTGTACTGCTGCTTACTCCCTAGAGGCCTACGTCACAGCCGCACGTTTGAGCTAGCCGGAGTATAACCTCCCTAAATCCTCATTTATATTTCAGTCATTGACGCAGCCCTAAGGCGTGCACAATAATTCTACAACGAAATCAGCGACGAAACTAAAGCACAGGCATTTTTAAGAAGACGAGGACTTTTGGATGAAGAACAAAGTGTTTCACCGCGTCATCGATGTGGCGGAGAGGTGAAGGACGCTCGGAAAAGAAGACGAAATGGCGAATTTATTCCCGTTCTTCGTTGCAGAAACCGTGGATGTCAAACTTTTCGTTCCGTTCGCAGAGGTAATGTATTCATCCACTTCACAGATTTAAATAACAAACTAAATTGCAAGCTCTCTCTTTGTCAAATTTTAGAATTGATCTTTTATTTTATACAAGACCTCTCTTATGATCTGGTTCAAAGATTAACTGGTAGAGGTACCGAAGCAATATGCGACTGGTTCAACATGTGCAGAGAAGTTTGTACAGCGAATGTTTCAGTCCAACATCGTGGTCAAATGGCAGGGACTGAAGAAGAGCCTGTGCAAATTGATGAAGCACGCTTTATAGGACAGCGAAAGCACAACAGAGTCCGAATGTTGCAAGGAGACCGGGCTCCAAATTCAACAGACGGTGAAGCTGAAGTGGACAGTAACCGTACCCATGGGAGACGTATTGATGGTGTTTGGTTTGAAGAGAGGATCAGAGTGCCGATATTTTTACGTTCAAAGAAGAGACCGTGAGACACTTCAACCAATTATTCAGAGAGAAGTCGCTGAAGGCTCAATGATCCATTCCGACGACTGGCCAGCTTACTCTAATTTAAACCAAATCAATTTTCGTCATTTTTCCGTAAATCATCAGCAGTATTACGTCGATCCTAACCCTGGGGCGCATACACAAGGAACTGAAAGATCCTGGCTTGATGCGAAGACTCGGGTATTGAAAAACATGAGAGGCAGCAATCAAAGAACTTTTCAGTCGCACCTAGACTACTTCTGTTGGCGGATGATGAGAAAAGAAGCTCCTGACATACATTTAGCATTTTTAGCTGATATATGTGATGTTTACCGATATAATATTTTTAATAAAAAAAAAATGTTTTTATTATGTTTTACCATGTAGATATCATTACAAAGTAAAATATCAACGGTGTAGATACTTTTCCTTGTAGATAACAAGCCAAAGTACGGTGTAGATATTTTTTTCTTATAGATAACAAGCCAAAGTAGCACCCACCCATTTTTTTCAGTCATCCATTTAGTACCTTTTTTTTAAAGTAGTGAGAGGAAATTCAAGTTAAAGAAAATGGAATGAGGTTAGTCTGTAGGAGGTGCTTGATACGGGGTCTAAAATTTGCCTTGAAGGGGGGCTGGATTTTTTTTTTACAACAAGGAGACAGATCAAGGGCACACAAAAAAAGTAAACAATAATAAAATAAAAGCCCGCTACTCGCTCCTCATAAAAATAATCCAAAGAGGTGTCCGAAAGCTAGGTCAATTTCGGGAGGAGAGGTGTCCAGATACCCTTCTCTTGAAAGAGTTCAAGTCGTAAGCGTGAGGAAATACAGAAGAAGGAAGATTGTTCCAGAGTTTACCAGCGTGAGGGATGAAAGCGTGAAGATCCTGGTTAACTCTTGCATAAGGGGTTTGGACAGTATAGGGATGAGCATGAGTAGAAAGTCGCGTGCAGCGGGGCCGCGGGAGGGGGGGTGGCATGCAGTTAGCAAGTTCAAAAGAGCCGTCAGCGTGAAAATATCGATAGAAGATAGAAAGAGAGGCAACATGGCGCATAAATTAAGAGGTAGAAGACTATCAGTAAGAGGAGGAGAGCTGATGAGACGAAGAGACTTAGACTTCACTCTGTCCAAGAGAGCTGTGTGAGTGGAGCCCCCCACACGTGAGATGCATACTCCATATGAGGGCGGACAATGCCCCTGTATATGGATAGCAACTGCGCGGGGGAGAAGAAGTGGCGGAGACGATACAAAACCCCCAGCCTCGAGGAAGCTGATTTAGTGAGAGACGAGATGTGAAGTTTCCAGTTAAGATTTAGAGTTAAGGATAGACCGAGGATGTTTAGTGTTGAAGATGGTTACAGCTGAGTGTTGTCGAAGAATAGGGGATAGGTGTTTGGAGGATTGTGTCGAGTTGATAGGTGGAGAAATTGAGTTTTTGAGGCATTGAAGGACACGAGGTTCCTTTTACCCCAATCGGAAATGATAGTAAGGTCTGAGGTTAAGCGTTCTGCAGCTACCAGCTTGGAGTCATGTAATTCCTGTTGAGAGGGTCTTCTGTTGAAAGAAGCTGAATAATGCAGAGGGAGTCATCAGCGTATGCGTGGATAGGACAGTTTGTTATGGAAAGAAGATCATTGATGAATAACAGGAAGAGAGTGGGTGATAGGACAGAGCCCTGTGGAACACCACTGTTAATAGGTTTAGGAGAAGAACAGTGACCGTCTACCACGGCAGAGATAGAACGGCCGGAAATGAAACTGGAGATAAAGGAACAGAGAGAAGGAGAATCAGAAAGAGGGCAGTTTGGAAAGCAAAGACTTGTGCCAGACTCTATCGAAGGCCTTCGATTTGTCTAGCGCAACTGAGAAGGTTTCACCGAAACGGCTAAGAGAGGATGACCAAGAATCAATTAGCAGAACAAGAAGATCGCCAGTAGAACGCCCCTTGCGGATCCCATACTGGCGATCAGATGGAAGATTAGAGGTGGAAAGGTGCTTTTGAATCTTCCGGTTAAGGATTGATTCTAAAGCTTTATATAGACAGGAAAGTAAAGCTGGGCGGTAGTTTGAGGGATTGGAACGGTCACCCTTCTTAGGCACAGGCTGTACGAAGGCGTACTTCCAGCAGAAAGGAAAGGTAGATGTTGATAGGCAGAGGCGAAAGAGTTTGACCAGGCAGGGTGTCAGCACGGAAGCACAGTTTTTAAGGACAATAGGAGGCGCTATATCAAGTCCATAAGCCTGCTGAGAGTTGAGGCCAGAGAGGGCATAGAAAACATCATTAGGAAGAATCTTAATAACATGCAGCATAAAGGAGTCGGAAAGGGGGTGAGTAAGAGGAATATGCCCATAATCGTCCAGAGTGGAGTTGTTACAGAAAGTCTGAGCGAAAAGTTTAACCTCAGAGATAGAAGAAACGGCAGTGCTGCCGTCTGGGTTAAGAAGAGGCGGGAAAGAGGAAGAAGTGAAATTGGAGGAGATATTTTTGGCTAAGTGCCAGAAGTCTCTGGAAAAATTAGAGAAAGCAAGGTGTTCACATTTGCTATGGATAAAGGAGTTTTTGGTAAGTCGAAGAATAGATTTGGCAAGATTCCGGGCTGAAATGTAGAGGTCAAAGTTAGCGGAGTTTGAAGGCTCTGGTACGTTTTGTGAGCTGCCTCATCTTTTATGGCACGAGAACAAGCGTGATTGAACCAGTGCTTTTTATCATGAGGAATAGAAAAAGTGCGAGGAATGTATGCCTCCATTCCTTAGACAATCACCTCTGTGATGCGCTGAGCATACAGAGGAGTCTCTGACCTGGAAGTAGTAATCATTCCAGAATCGGGAGAGTACATCCCCAGGTCATCCCACCGAGCCGAAGCATAATGCCAGCAGCACTCCCTCCTCGGTAAGCCCAGAGGCTATGCAGGAGCAATAGGACAGAATACATAAATAAGATTGTGATCGGAGGAGCCCAACGGAGAGAACAGTTTGACAGAGTAAGCCGAAGGGTTAGAGGTAAGGAAGAGGTCTAGTATGTTGGGCCGGTCTCCAAGACGGTCGGGAATACGTGTAGGGTGCTGAACCAACTGCTCAAGGTCATTGAGGAGAGCAAAGTTGTATGCTTGTTCACCAGGCTGGTCAGTGAAAGAGGATGAAAGCCAAAGCTGGTGGTGATTATTGAAATCTCCTAGGATGGAGATTTCAGGGAAGGGAGAGTGAGTCAAGATGTGCTCCACTTTAGAGTTCAGGTAGTCAAAGAATTTTACATAGTTAGTAGAATTAGGTGAAAGATAAACAGCACAGTTGTATTTAGCAATATAATGACAATGAAGTCTTAGCCAGATGGTGGACAATTCAGGAGAGTCAAGGTCGTGGGCACGAGAGCAAGTGATGTCATTGCGTACGTAGACGCAACATCCAGCTTTTTATTGAAATTTAGGATAGAGATAGTAGGAGGGAACAGAGTAGAGATCGATGTCAGTAGCCTCAGAAACCTGTGTTTCGGTGAAGAAGAGAAGGTGAGGTTTAGAGGAGGAGAGATGATGTTCCACAGAATGAATATTAGTACGAAGACCGCGAATATTGCAGAAATTGATAAGAAAAAGGTTTGAGGAGTTATCAAAACACCTCTCAGGTCGGCAGCCAGAAGGGGAGTCCTCCCTGAGGGAATTTATGGCCACCCCACCAGGCGGGGACTCCGAGGCATTGTTGTTCAACGCCATTTTGAATTTTGGGAAAAGGTGTGTGTGTTGTGTGAATGTAGTGTGGTGTAGATCGAGAGACTATCAGTCTAATGAGAGCATGCTGAACTACTCTCTGGTGGAGATGGGTCACTAGTGAATCGGTTAGTGAGGTAATGGGAAGGGTCTTTGGAGGGCTTAAGCACCCATCTCACTTCCCATATATACCTCACCGGGAGTGGTTTGCGCCCGTTCGGTAGGTGTCTTCCTACCTAATTCCTACCTACTCCGAGACGACTCCTTTATGCTTGTTATTAAGATTTTTCCAAATGATGTTTTCTATGCCCTCTCTGGCCTCAACTCTCAGAAGGCTTATGGACCTGATGGAGTGCCTCATATTGTCCTTAAAAACTGTGCTTCCGTGCTGACACCCTGCCTGGTCAAACTCTTTCGCCTCTGCCTATTAATATCTACCTTTCCTTCCTGTTGGAAGTATGCCTTTGTACAGCCTGTGCCTAAGAAGGGTGACCGTTCCAATCCCTGAAACTACCGCCCTATAGCTTTACTTTCCTGTATATCTAAAGCTTTTGAATCAATCCTTAACCGGAAGATTCAAAAGCAGATAGGAAAAGGATGATTCAGACATTAAGGAAGGCAAGGCAAGGCAAAGCAAGGCAAGGCAAGGCAAGGCAAGGCAAGGGAAGGCAAGAGAAGGGAAAGGCAAGGGAAAGGAAAGGGAATGAAAGGCAAGGCAAGGCAAGGCAAGGAAGGCAGGCAAGACAAAGCAAGGCAAGGCAAGAGAAGGGAAAGGGAAGGGAAAGGCAAGGGAAAGGAAAGGGAATGAGAGGCAAGGCAAGGCAAAGCAAGGCAAAGGAAGGGAAGGGCAGGAAAGGGGGACAGCAGGAAGGAAAGGGAGGGAGCACAACCCAGACAGGATGGGTAGGGGGCTCGATGTGCTGTGCGGTACGCTGAAGACTTTTTTTTTATTTATTTATTTATTTTTTTTTTTTTTACGTTGTTGCCTATTGCGCCGGTAGGCATCTTCCCGGTGGGGCCTGATGGTCGGCCCAAGGCTTCGGATCTTTCCGGTTATACGAACTATCGATTTTTTGGGTATTTTTACATTTTTTCAATGTATTTTTTTCCGTAGAATCCTAAAATGACAATTTTTTTTTGGAGAAACCAATAGGTAAAAAGTTATTCAACTTTAAAGTTATTTATTCCCTATGTAATACTGAAGAAATGCTAACTTTCATTTTTCCTCTCTTTCAGGTCAAAAATCACCTAACCTAACCGAAGCTAACCTAACCTAACCTAACCTAACCTAACCTAACCTAACCTAACCTAAACTAACCTAACCTAACCTAACCTAACCTAACCTAACCTAAACTAACCTAACCTAACCTAACCTAACCTAACCTAACCTAACCTAAACTAACCTAACCTAACCTAACCTAACCTAAACTAACCTAACCTAACCTAACCTATCCTTTCCAGGTATGTCTTACATTTGATAAAAGAAAGGAAAAATAAAAGTTTGCATTTCTTCAGTAATGCATAGGAAATAAATAACTTTAAAGTTGAATAACTTTTTATCTATCCATTTCTCCAAAAAAACAATGTTATTTTCGGATTCTACGTAAAAAAATACATTGGAAAAATGCAAAAAAAAAAAAAAAGTCGATAGTTCGTATAACCGGAAAGACCCTTCCAGGTGGGGCCTGATGGTCGGCCCAGCCCGTTCTGGCGCAGGCGAGTGTTTATAGTGACGCCATCTTGCATTGGCTCATGCTGCCCCCCGGAACTCGTTCTTGATACGCCTGGACGGCTTCCTTTAGAGTCCGGGTTGATGGGTGGTCTTCAGGACACCATGTGGGTAGTTTTAAGCCACTCGGCGGTGACTGAAAAATCCGAGTAGTAGCGTGAGGATTCGAACCCGCGTCGTCCATCACGCGGCGAATGTGGGTCCAGTACGCTACCAGTTCGGCCACCGCCTACCCTACGCCTACCCTGTTGCTTCAGGTCACTTGTTTAGGGCTGCTGCTGAGGGTGTTTTAAGATGCCTGCGCTGCACTGAATCGTGAGATGTCGATGGAATGGCTTATCAAACCAGCGAATACTCCGTAAGAGTAATTGGTGGTCTGTTACCTACATAGTATGTGAACACCATCTCCGGCTATGCGGGCATGTGGCACGCTGCCCAAAAGCCGCTCACCGAGTTGTTTCGGATCTGAGGTCCGACGGAAATGCCCTCCTTGAGCTTAGCAGAGCTCAGAGCTGGGAATAGAGTGTACAAGTGTTGGAAGGCAGCGCCATTTTTGTCCAGGCCTTCACGAAAAAGAGATAACCCTGAGTTAAGGAGGCCAGGGGGACGCCCACAAAGTTCGTGGCGTCAGCAAGTCGACAGATTCTACCGTGGGGTACTTAGGACGGGAAGGGCGCCTGCATGGAGACTTGCTCGGCGGGGTTTGGCGTTGGAGGGTGGGCGACGCAACGCACACCGCGGCGTATGCGATTGATTGATTGTACTGGACTGCAACTTGTGGGTGTCGAGGCGGCGCTGAAACGAACTTGGCAGTGTTTTTATCGGCGTCGTCATTTCGATTTTTACTGCATTCTTTTTTTTTCATATCCTCATTTTCAGTTTTTTCGGGGCCTGTAAATCAGTTCATCTGCATCTCCAATTAAGTTTCTGGCATTTTCATCTCAGTTTTTCAGCGTCGTCATTTTTTCAGTAGTTTTGGTGTCGTTTTAAATTTTCCGTCATTTTCATTTAATTTTTTCGGCTTCGTCATTTTTCAATAGTTTTGGTGTCGTTTTAAATTTTCCGGCATTTTCATTTAATTTTTTCGGCGTCGTCATTTTTCAGTAGTTTTGGTGTCGTTTTAAATTTTCCGGCATTTTCATTTAATTTTTTTCGGCGTCGTCATTGTCGCGGTTTAGATTCGCGACAAGTTATTTTATATTTTATTTGCATGGGTAGGATGATAAGTAGGATAAGACGGACGCGTTTTCCTTGTTCATCACGTGACGGGCGCGGCAGCGGGTCACGATGACTCACTTGCCTGTTGGCTCGCTGGCCGGAGGCCTGTGCTGCCAGCGGCGTGATGATGCCTAGGCGTGCATTTTGTGCGGGTCGCCCGCTGTGTTTTACCTGCGCTTACGCACTTTCAGGAGTCGCCACTCCACTCTGCAGGTGCGTAGTAGTGTGTGCATTACTGCAGCTAGTTACGCCTCTGTTGATGAGGAAGTCTTGTATTGTCTTTGTGCTTCCCGCCATGGGGGTTGTTGCCGCCCGCGGCCTGTGTTGCTAGCCCGCGATTGTTGCTTTCCTCTACGTGTCTGTACGTAGCTTGCTCCGCTGTTTATATTGCGGTGCCATGCACTTGCAAGTTATAGCTGCGCGTCAGGAAAGTGTAACGATATCTGCCTATGGCAGTATTGCTCAGAGTGCTGTCAGCACCCTCTGTTGTATTTTCCGCGCCAGCAGCGTTTTGCATCTCGGCCGGGCGAGTTGGGGCCGTCAGGTCACTCGCCGCGGCTCGGGACTTCCTTCTCCCCCTGACCGCCGTCTGGTGAGGTCACGGGCGACGTTCCTCTACTCTCGCCTCCTCTTGGCACCACGCGGTTTTCCTCCTGCTGGAGTGTGGGGATCCTGGGCTTCGCCACTTCGGGATACAGCCCACACCGGGTCTCAGTTTGGGTGTGTCGAGTCCGCGGCGGCCTCTTCCTGAAAGCCGCATCTACCGCCGACATCACGCGCCTGATGAGAGGACCCACGGCAGGAAGGACAAGCTGCAGCCACCTCGAGCAAGGCTGTGCAACGAGCCTCTACTCTTCTCCCTCCGCACCAAGTTAAGTAGCTAGTTGTTAGTGTAGCCAGGACAGGTTAGTCTTGTGCGAGCACGAGTAACGCTAGGCTCAGCTGAGTGTGTATGTGAGATTTGTCTGTGTTTTCTTTGTGTGTAATAAAGTTAGTGCATAGTTGTACACGAGCTTTATTAGTAACCCTTTTGCCTGTGCGTATGTGCCTTCCAGCCCCATAAGGAGAGTAAATAAGAACCCCACGGGAGATTTGAGCAGGTAAGTCGTGTTAGTACTCCCAAGTCAGGGTGTGTACACCGTTGTCTCCTGGCGTGCCGCGGGAATCAACCCTTGTCGGCTAGCTACCGCCTTGTGAACACACTCCTGTTATTATACCATTATTTTACCCCGTGACAATTGGCGCCCGAACAGGGACTCCTTCTGGCTGGTAAGTGTGTGCACTTGGCTAGGTGTGTCTGTGTTTAGGGTCACAGCTTAGTATAACTGTGTTAGTGAGACTTATTAGCTAGCAGAGTGTTAGTTTTTACCTCTGACTAGTTTTGTGTGTTGTCCTTAGGTATAGGTTCTGTTTTAGTGCCAGCTTTTGCTCTGTTCCTATTGCCCCGAGTGCCAGTGAGCATAGGGTTTGATATTAGGACAGATTATCTTCCCCCAGTGCTACCGTGACTTTATCCGCAGGTATCGCGCTCCCTGAAGACAGCAGGTGCCCTGTGCTTCGCCGGCAGAGTGTGGGCATAAGTCCTGTGTCTGCGAGTCGCGCCTGACGGAGGCTCGGTGGGGTTTGCTGTGCCGTTTCAGTAGCCGTGCCTGGGCTCCACTTTCTTGTCTCCTCGTCGCCGTTCCTTGTGTGGGACGACCACGTGGCTCTTGTGGTCGGCGACGTGAGAAGGGACCAGCTCGACGAGACGCCATCTGCATTTTTACCGGGTGTGTGTTCTCTTTTGTTGAGATTCGTGCATAAGCTAGTTTAGCCAGATCAGTTCACCTCTGCCTGCAGCTAGCTACTTAGGTTTGTGTAGGGTTCTAGAAGGCTCTAGTTTTGCCAGTTACTAGCCTGGGTTTTAGTTAGCTCAGGACTGTGCAGGGTGCAGCGGTCTAGTTAGGGCCAGTTTTCTCTCTCCAGCCTGTGTAGTGAGTTCAGGTTATTTAGGGGGAGTGTGTTCTAGATAATTCTAGATTTTTGGGCTGTTCAGTCACCTTATTCTGCCAGAGTTAGGGCAGGGCAAGCCTGGCAGGATGTTTGTTACTCGTGAGCCTTCTACCGAGTATTGGTTTCAGCTGGGTGAGCGCCTTGAGCTGACGGGGCAAGACCTCGTCGCGTGGGTTCGCGAGGAACTGCTGCGGGAGGCCTACTTCGAGGAGTTGGAGAGGAAAGACCGCGAGGCTGAGCTCTCCCACGAGCGCGAGATGCAAGAGGCTCAGCGCGCCCACGAGAGGGCCATGAAGGAGTCTGGAAGGCTCCAACGCCTCGCCCTCGCACGTCTCGCCTGCCCCTGGTTCGACACCAGCGACCTGGACACGCAGGTAACCGAGCCTCAGCCCTCCCCTGAGGCTGTCAGCACTGTGCCGTGTGACCCTGCTCGGCAGGCAGTAGCTGGGGAGGACCACGACCAAGGAGAGTGCCTGCAGGAGGAGGCGTTGCCTCTCTCCCCGGCGCTCCTGACGGTGCAGGAATGCACGGTGGTCCCGGTAGACGACGCAGACGCGCAGCCGCCTTGCGTCTCGAGTACGGTTGCTGGTGCCAGAGCAGAGGAAGAGGGGAATCTCGAGCCCTCTGCGCTGCTGACGGTGTCACAGGAGGAATCACAGGAGCTGAAGGTTAGTGACGCGGGGCAGCTGGCCACCGCCTCTCCCTCGCCCGTTTCGGTTCCTACTGCCTCGCAAGAAGCCTCCTGACATAGACGTCAAGGCCTCTAGGTTGCGCCTCAGCACCCCCTGACGCGGGGCAGCTGCCTCCTGCCTCTCCCTCGCTCGCCTCGGAATCCACGGCCACGCTCAAGAAGCCTCCTGACATCGATGTCAAGGCTTCGCTGGGTTGCGCCGCATCACCTCCCGGAAAACAAGGCCACCGCACCGCCAAGCTGTCTCGCCTTCGCCTTGGATTAGGTAAGCGTGACTGTTCAGTATTGTGTGAGGGTTCCGGGCGACGCCGCCGCAGAAGGAGGCGTCGCGCCCTTGCCAGGTGCCCTTGGAAAGCCCACCCTCCGAGTTCCTTCTGGCGTGCAGCCAGACCTGCAAGTGTTGGTAGGCCGTCGTGTGTAGGTCGTCGCCGTGATTCTGTGAAACAAGTAGACACACTTCACTACACAGTGCCACACCACACTCCACACTACCACACTAAATAAGGACATGTGTCCCTAGCCTTGTCTCGGGCCTCTCTGCAGCTTCAGGAGTTTTCTCCATGCTTGTTAGTAAAAGGCTGGAGTTTTTACACTCATCAAGCTGAAGGGAGCCACCCGATGACGTACACCTTGTGCTTGTGTAACTAGGTTTAGCTAGGCGTTAGTTCAAATTTTATATGTACGCTAGGAGTAGCGCCCATGATAAAATTTCATTTGCATGGGCGAATGTCGCGGTTTAGATTCGCGACAAGTTATTTTATATTTTATTTGCATGGGTAGGATGATAAGTAGGATAAGACGGACGCGTTTTCCTTGTTCATCACGTGACGGGCGCGGCAGCGGGTCACGATGACTCACTTGCCTGTTGGCTCGCTGGCCGGAGGCCTGTGCTGCCAGCGGCGTGATGATGCCTAGGCGTGCATTTTGTGCGGGTCGCCCGCTGTGTTTTACCTGCGCTTACGCACTTTCAGGAGTCGCCACTCCACTCTGCAGGTGCGTAGTAGTGTGTGCATTACTGCAGCTAGTTACGCCTCTGTTGATGAGGAAGTCTTGTATTGTCTTTGTGCTTCCCGCCATGGGGGTTGTTGCCGCCCGCGGCCTGTGTTGCTAGCCCGCGATTGTTGCTTTCCTCTACGTGTCTGTACGTAGCTTGCTCCGCTGTTTATATTGCGGTGCCATGCACTTGCAAGTTATAGCTGCGCGTCAGGAAAGTGTAACGATATCTGCCTATGGCAGTATTGCTCAGAGTGCTGTCAGCACCCTCTGTTGTATTTTCCGCGCCAGCAGCGTTTTGCATCTCGGCCGGGCGAGTTGGGGCCGTCAGGTCACTCGCCGCGGCTCGGGACGTCCTTCTCCCCCTGACCGCCGTCTGGTGAGGTCACGGGGCGACGTTCCTCTACTCTCGCCTCCTCTTGGCACCACGCGGTTTTCCTCCTGCTGGAGTGTGGGGATCCTGGGCTTCGCCACTTCGGGATACAGCCCACACCGGGTCTCAGTTTGGGTGTGTCGAGTCCGCGGCGGCCTCTTCCTGAAAGCCGCATCTACCGCCGACATCACGCGCCTGATGAGAGGACCCACGGCAGGAAGGACAAGCTGCAGCCACCTCGAGCAAGGCTGTGCAGCGAGCCTCTACTCTTCTCCCTCCGCACCAAGTTAAGTAGCTAGTTGTTAGTGTAGCCAGGACAGGTTAGTCTTGTGCGAGCACGAGTAACGCTAGGCTTAGCTGAGTGTGTATGTGAGATTTGTCTGTGTTTTCTTTGTGTGTAATAAAGTTAGTGCATAGTTGTACACGAGCTTTATTAGTAACCCTTTTGCCTGTGCGTATGTGCCTTCCAGCCCCATAAGGAGAGTAAATAAGAACCCCACGGGAGATTTGAGCAGGTAAGTCGTGTTAGTACTCCCAAGTCAGGGTGTGTACACCGTTGTCTCCTGGCGTGCCGCGGGAATCAACCCTTGTCGGCTAGCTACCGCCTTGTGAACACACTCCTGTTATTATACCATTATTTTACCCCGTGACAGTCATTTTTCAGTAGTTCTGGTGTCGTTTTAAATTTTCCGGCATTTTTATTTCATTTTTTTCGGCGTCGTCATTTTTCAGTAGTTCTGGTGTCGTTTTAAAATTTCCGGCATTTTCATTTTTTTTTTTTTCGTCGTCGTCATTTCAGCCTTTCATATTTCATGTTTGATCTTCTTTTTGTCGTACTCTTGTTTTCTCCTTCCTTCCTTGTTTCCTTCCTCTTATCCTCCGTCTATTACGTTCTTCATCTTATTATTATTATTCTTTCTTCAGTCTTCTCCAAGCTAACTATTCTGTCCTCTCTTTAATCTTCTTTTTTTGCTTTGCTTTTTGTCTTTCTTCCTCCCTTCCCTCATACGTATTATCCTCTCCATCTCGTATATTATCATGTAACTTTTCTGTCTTTAGTCTTCTCTACGATAACTTTTTAACTCTCTCTCTCTCTCTCTCTCTCTCTCTCTCTCTCTCTCTCTCTCTCTCTCTCTCTCTCTCTCTCTCTCTCTCTCTCTCTCTCTCTCTCTCTCTCTCTCTCTCTCTCTCTCTCTCTCTCTTTTTATGACCGTCCTCAGCATCATCCATTTTCAGAGACTATTTATTTTCCATTTTCCTTTATTTTTTATCCATTAGTCTTCTCTTCCTTGACGCTCTACACTTTCCATTTTCCTCTGACGTCGTTTTTAGTCTCTCTCTCTTTCCTCTTGGCCATCATCCTCTTCGTATATTCTCCTTCGCCTCTTTCCTTCAGTTTTTGTCTTGTGTTTTTTTTTATCCTTTACTATTCTATATCTTGACCTTTTTGTATTCTCCGTTTTTTTCCTCTGTTCATATTTTTTCAGTCTGTCAATCCTTTTCCTCCTCGCCGTTTTCGAAAGTCTTCATTCCCTCTTTTCCTTCGTCTGTGTGTTTTATAGTGGCGCCATTCTTGCTTAGCCCATGCTGACCTCCGGAGCTCATCTTGATCGTCCTTTGCGTGTTTCGCCAGAGTCCGGGTTGAGAGGTGGTCTTCAAGGATTGGACGGTGAGACGGAGGAGAAGGAGGCGAAGAGGTGAAGGAGAGGAAGAGGAATTGGCAAAGAAAAGGAGATTGGGAAGAGGAGGAGGCGAGGAAGAAGAGGTGGTGAAGAGGAGGAGGAGGAGGAGGCAAAGAAGAGGAAGAGTCAAAAGAGAGGTGGTTGGTGGATGTGAGTCGTCAGCTGGTGGCGGTGGGCAGGAGTCGAACGTGAGTCCTCCATAACACCGCGGCTGCAAACTGACCACTCAGCCACTGTCTCCCCCTGACCATGACCGTCCACCTCTCTTTTGCCTCCTCCTCCTCCTCCTATTCGCCTCCTCCTCCTCTTCGCCACCTCCTCTTCCTCGCCTCCTCCTCTTCCACCTCCTCTTCCTCGCCTCCTCTTCTTCGCCTCCTCCTCTTCGCCTCCTCCTCCTCTTCGCCACCTCCTCTTCCTCGCCTCCTCCTCTTCGCCACCTCCTCTTCCTCGCCTCCTCCTCTTCGCCACCTCCTCTTCCTCGCCTCCTCCTCTTCGCCTCCTCTTCCTCGCCTCCTCTTCGCCACCTCCTCTTCCTCGCCTCCTCCTCTTCGCCACCTCTTCTTCGCCTCCTCCTCTTCATACCTCTTCTTCCTCGCCTCCTCCTCTTCGCCACCTCCTCTTCCTCACCTCCTCCTCTTCCACCTCCTCTTCTTCGCCTCCTCCTCTTTGCCACCTCCTTTTCCTCGCCTCCTCCTCTTCACCTCCTCTTCCTCGCCTCCTCCTCTTCGCCACCTCTTCTTCCTCGCCTCCTCCTCTTCCACCGCTTCTTCCTCGCCTCCTCCTCTTCGCCTCCTCTTCTTCCTCGCCTCCTCCTCTTCACACCTCTTCTTCCTCGCCTCCTCCTCTTCGCCACCTCTTCTCGCCTCCTCCTCTTCGCCTTCTCTTCTTCCTCGCCTCCTCCTCTTCGCCACCTCTTCCCCATCTCCTTTTCCTTGTCACTTCCTCTTCGTCTCCTTCTTCACCTCTTCGCCTCCTCCTCCTCCTCCTCCTCCTCATTCGATCCCCGTTCCTTTTCCTCCTCGTCATCTTCGCCTCCTACACTTCTCCTCTTCACCTCTTCTCACTACTCCTCTTCGCCAGTCACCGTTCTTCTTCCTCCCAGTCTCTCATTTCTACCTCCGCGGCGCGTTACGTGACTCGCGCTGAATTATCTCCATCACTCCGGCTTTTTCTCGCCTCTTCTTTCACCCTCTTCGCTATAATCCCTTGTTTGTTTAATTATGCGCTTTTTCCCTCCTTCGTGTACTCCTTCCCTCGTCCCTTCCCTCGCTCCTTACTTCCTCTTTTTCTCCTTTTTTCCTTTTTTTTTATATGAAGTCGTATAAAATGGAGTGTTTTTTTTTTTCATTTCTTTCCTTTATTCCTCCTTCTTTCTGTTTCTGTCCCTGTCTTCGCTTCCCTTTCTCTTTTTTCTCTTTTATTTTTCTTTCATTCTTATTTCTTGTTGTTCCTGCTTTTGTTATTCTTCCTCCTGTTCCTCCTCCTCTTCTTTTTCTTCTTCTTTTTTTCTTTTTCATCTCTTTTTTTGTCTTCACTTCACTTCCCTCCCCTTTCTCTCTTGTTATCTTTCTTCTTTCTTCTCTTATTGTTCCTGCTCCTGTTATTCTTCCTCTTGTTCCTCCTCCTCCTCTTCTTTTTCTTCTTCTTCTTCTTCTTCCCTCTTCTTCATCTGTTTCTGTCTTCACTTCCCTTCCCTTTTTTTTTTATTTCTTCCTTCTTTCTTCTAGTTCCTGCTCTTCTTCTTCTTCTTCTTCTTCCCTCTTGTTTCGTTTTTTATATTATTTTCTTTTCTTATTTCCCTCCTTCGTTCCTTCTCTTCGTCCCTTACTTCCTTTTTTTTTCTCTTATTTTTTTTGTTGAAGGTAAAGCCATATACCTAATGGACTATTTTTTTCGTCTTGTTTCCCTTACCTCTCTCTCTCTCTCTCTCTCTCTCTCTCTCTCTCTCTCTCTCTCTCTCTCTCTCTCTCTCTCTCTCTCTCTCTCTCTCTCTCTCTCTCTCTCTCTCTCTCTCTCTCTCTCTCTCTCTCTCTCTCTCTCTCTCTCTCTCTCTCTCTGTGTGTGTGTGTGTGTGTGTGTGTGTGTGTGTGTGTGTGAAAAATGTCATGCCAGCAGGACGGAGATGCGTTAATGTTTGCTAATATATGTAATGGTATACGCGGCAGTGGGAGGTAAAGGAGAGAGAGAGCGAGAGAGAGAGCGAGAGAGAGAGAGAGAGAGAGAGAGAGAGAGAGAGAGAGAGAGAGAGAGAGAGAGAGAGAGAGAGAGAGAGAGAGAGAGAGAGAGAGAGAGAGAGAGAGAGAGATTACTTTTCTTTTCTTCCTTCTGACACACTCATATGATTACTAACTCACGCTTCGACCTTTACTCTTTACTAAACTCTTTCTTTGCTATTTATCATATATTATACTCTTGCTTATACACTTTAATATTATATATACTCTTTACTACCCTTCCTTCTCATCAGAGCTTTCCTTCAGCCTACTACTACTATTACTACCACTACTACTACTACTACTACTACTACTACTACTACTACTACTACTACTACTACTACTACTACTACCACCACCACCACTAACCCTACAACTACTACTAGTACTACTACTACTACTACTACTACTACTACTACTACTACTACAAGTACATAAATGATACCTCCACCCATGTTTATTTTCCCGACACGTAATCATGGAGGGCTCCATAGCTTGGAGGTCATTAGCCCCAACTCTGTTCGCTAATGACTGTGGCATCCAACCATATCACTAATACTACCTGACACTAAATCACCTATAATCTATTACGTCTAGATCCCCCTTTCCTTCCCTACTCAAGTCACTCCCGACCCATCCTAATGTCACTTTCCACCACTGTGGCTTCATAGTCCATATTGGAGATGTTGGTGGCTTTTGGGCCAGAGTGTCTGATGCCCCTGAGACATAGGATGGCCGACCTGAGCAGGGAGAACGAGAGGCGACACCTCATCCAGGCGACAACGTGGCTCCTTGGCTGATGCTTCTTTTCTGAGATTAGTTCCGCGAGGCGTGCGTAGAAGCATTGGGCCTGGGACCCATCCGCCGGATGTGGTGAAGACGAGGGGGGTGAAGCTGCCCTGATCCACATGTTGGATTCTTTCACCGCATGCCCTTGTCTTCTCCTGCTCGTTCCTGTGGTGGGCGGCCTGCAGGGGCAGCTCACGGTGACAGGCAGCCATCGGGTCGAATATGCGGATGTCCATGAACGCCCGCTGTCCGCACACTCAGAATCCGCGGGCACTTATATCAACCCGTGCCTCCTGTGAGGTATTGGCCGTCCTGTACCGAAGGTGTTCGCCGTCCAGGGGAAGCAGTGCCGGCTCGGTAGTGACGTCTTGGCATACCTCCCCGAGCATGCTGGCTGTCAGATCCCTCATTTCATCGTGTCGAATACAGACGAAGCCTCCTTTTTTACATGTCATGGTGTGGGTGACATCATTTGGTGATCCACATGCACAGAGATCAGGCAGTCCCTCAATCGGCCAGCCATATCTCAGAGCAATGGCGTCGACAAATTCTTGTTTGTTGAGGCCGAAGCCCTTTGTTCTGATTGGTAATGACGTTAGCCAGTTAGAGGCGCCCGCCTCCTGTGCTGTGTGTATTTTTCTACCCATTTCTGTGGACAGGTGGTGTGTAAGACGGTCCAGCTCGTCTTTTTGGGCCTGTTGCCTTTCTTCTGAGATTTTTCTTTTAATATCTCTTATTTTTGTTTGGTCTATCTCGCCCTCTGCCTCCTGAGCGATGATCCTGTTGATTATGACCTGGTAAGGCTGATGGAGTTTTGGTTCTCCTTATCTGCCAGCTTCTCAGGGTTGGTGATCCCCATCCCACCCAGTCTTGGGGGAAGTGCTAGCATATCCCTCTCCTCCTCCCCCAAAGCATGAGATTTCACTAGCGCCGGCAAGAATACATTCTTGACGGCATTTTCCAGTGGTCGGAGGAGTGGACTGATGCCGGGGATGGTGCGCATCAGGAACGTCCACCGATGTTGGATGCCGTGGGTGTACGCTGAATAGGCAGCGTGTGGCTCAGTCTTGGCAATGGCAGACAAAGCTTCTATTTCCTTTACCCATTCAGCTACTTTGTCTCCCACGTACTCCTTCTTATATACCTCTGTCCCGATCACTGCACCTAAGTGTCGTTGTCCGTCTTTTGTCACAATGACGCCACTTCCTCTAAAAGTTTCTGCGGCATGGTCATAATGTTCAGGTTTGACAATAAGGACAGACTTGGTGGCGTTAGGGATGTATCTACTACTACTACCACTACTTCTACTACTACTACTACTTCTACTACTACTACTACTACTACTACTACTACTACTACTACTACTACTACTACTACTACTACTACTACTACTACTACTACTACTACTACTACTACTACTACTACTACTACTACTACTACTACCACTACTACTACTACTACTACTACTACTACTACTACTACTACTACTACTACTACTACTACTACAACATAAATGATACCTCCACCCATGTTTATTTTCCCGACACATAATCATGGAGGGCTCCATAGCTTGGAGGTCATTAGCCCCAACTCTGTTCGCTAATGACTGTGGCATCCAACTACTACTACTACTACTACTACTACTACTACTACTACTACTACTACTACTACTACTACTACTACTACTACTACCACTACTACTACTACTACTACTACTACTACTACTACTACTACTACTACTACTACTACTACCACCACTACTACTACTACCACCACCACTACTACTACTACTACTACTACCACCACCACTACTACTACTACCACCACCACTACCACCACTACTACTACTACTACTACTACTACTACTACTACTACTACCACCACTTCTACTACCACTACTACTACCAATACTACCACCACTACCATCACCACCACCAATCACCTCCACCTCCAGCAACTATGAATATTGACGACAGTGTTCCTCTTGTTTCTGCGACATGGGGAGGAGCGGGCTTTTTTTTAATATTTCTCTTTACGCCCTTGAACTGTCTCCTTAGCTGTAAAAAAAAAAAAAATAAAAAAAAAAATGTATACGTATATGCATCGTTGGGAAGAGGGGGGAAATATGTGTCAAAGTAGTTTATTGTCGCTAAATTCGATGAAGGTGTGTTTTAGTAATTGCCCAGAGAAAAAAAATTTAAAAAAAAGCGCAATGTTCCGCCGCCGCCAGACGTTCTCCCAGCGGATCTAGTTACTGTCCGCTTGCTCTTTCCATCCTCCACCCACGGCCATTACCTACGGCTTTGTCTGGTTCAGGGTTGGAATCCTCGCGGGGCAGACCTAACCAGATCTTAGTTAACCAAACCTAACCTTTCATAAGGTATCCTAACCTAATTTAACCTATCCTTAACTGACCTACCCTACCCTAATCTAACCTAACCTAACCTATCCAAACCTAATCTAACCTAACCTTACCTAATATAACCTAATCTACCTAACCCTACCCGACTTTTTTTTTTTTTTTACGTCGCGGCCTATAGCGCCGGTAGGCTTCTTCCCGGTGGGGCCTGATGGTCGGCCCAAGGCTTCTTCCTGGTGGGGCCTGATGGTCGGCCCAGCCCGCTCTGGCACAGGCGAGTGTTTTATAGTGGCGCCATCTTGTATTGGCTCATGCTGCCCTCCCGGGGCTCATCTTTAATCCTAGAATCTAGAGTCCGGGTTGATAGGTGGTCTTCTCGACAGCATGTGGGTAGTTTTAAGCCACTCGGCGGCGGCTGAAAAATCCCAGCTCGGTGGCACCGGTCGGGGATTGAACTCGCGTTCTCCTGAACGCGGTGCTGTTACTCTGTCGACTAAGCCACCGCCTCCCCTAACCTAACCGGAACTGACCCTACCTTGCCTAACAACCTAACTTTACCTTACCTAATCTATTGTAACCTAAACTAGCCAACCCTTACCTTATCTAACCTAACCTAGCTTTACCTAATCTATCCTAACATAACCTAGCCTTACCTGACCTATCCCAGCTTTATATAACCTAATCTAACCTATCCTATCATTACCTTACCTTACTTTACCTAACCTATACTAACATAAACAAGACTAACCTTATTTAACCTACCCTTACTTAACCTAATCAAACCTGAAATTACCTTACCTAACCTAGCCAATCCTAACCGAACCTTATCTTACCTTACCTATCCTAATAATACCTAACTTATCCTAATCTATCCCCAAATGATCCAAACTAAACTAAACTAACCTTACCATACCGTACCTTACCTTATCTTATCATATCTTATCTTATCTTATCTTATCTTATATTATATTATATTTTCTTATCTTATCTTATCTTATCTTATCTTATCTTATCTTACCTAACGTAACCTAACTTAGGCAGGTAGGTAGGCGGTGGCTGAACATATAGCAAGACGGCCCCGCGTTCAGGAGGACGCAAGTTCAATCCCCGACCGGTGCCACCAAGCTGGGATTTTTCAGCCGCCGCCGAGTGGCTTAAAACTACTCACATGTTGTCCAGAAGACCACCTATCAACCCGGACTCTAGATTCTAGGATTAAAGATGAGCTCCGGGAGGGCAGCATGAGCCACTGCAAGATGGCGCCACTATAAACACTCGCCTGCGCCAGAAAGGGCTGGGCCGACCATCAGGACCCACCGGGAAGAAGCCTTGGACCGACCATTAGGATCCACCGGGAAGAAGCCTACCGGCGAAATAGGCCAAGACGTAAAAAAAAAATTAAAAAAATAACGTAACCTAGATAGTCACACCAAGCAGACACTCTTACAGCTGCTCCGCCTCCCGTGCGTGTGGCCTGATAAAGAGAACCATTCACAGAGGCACCAAGGGCGAGGAGAGCCGAGCTAATCAGGACGTCCCTTGCCGCCCTGCATCCCAGGGCGGCGCGCTAATCCCCCCGAGGCTCAGAGGTCACAGCGACGGACTTACGTAGGACGCTATTCTCAGACGCTTCCGCCGCTCACTCACGTCAACTATTCCCTGTGGCCGAAAAGGAGATGAATTGAGTTTTTATGTGGGTGTGCAAGCCCCGAAATGTTTGAGAATATGTCCCTTTAGTCTCTGGCGTAAAAGTGGTCTCTGTTTCAATTCTCGATCTTAATTTGGGACCTATAGTATTTAGCTTTATAATCTCTCTCTCTCTCTCTCTCTCTCTCTCTCTCTCTCTCTCTCTCTCTCTCTCTCTCTCTCTCTCTCTCTCTCTCTCTCTCTCTCTCTCTCTCTCTCTCCCCCCCCCATCTCACCATCTCCTTTCCCGAGCATTTTCCTCACAACCTGTCATTTTCAAACCTCCCCCTCCACCTCCTCCTCCTCCTCCTCCTCCTCCTCCTCTCCTCTTTCCCTCCCCTTCTTTTCTTCCTCTCTTATTCTTTTCGTTGGCTTTCTTCTCATTCGGTTCTTATTTTCTTCTCTTCTTTATTTACATTCTTTCGTCTGTGTGTGTGTGTGTGTGTGTGTGTGTGTGTGTGTGTGTGTGTGTGTGTGTGTGTGTTAATATAGTGTTTTTCTAAGCCTGGCTGTTTCCTTTTCTTTAAACTTAATTTCCTTCTCATTTAGACTCGCCGTGTTGCGTTCTTGTGAAATTCTTTTGGTGCAACTTTTTTTCCTTTTCTTTCCTTTTTTTTTCGCATTGTTACCATTCATTAGTAAGGCTGACCTCCCTCCCTGCCTGCTCCTTCCTGCTCCTGCTTCTGCTCTCTCCTGTTTCCTTGCCCGACTGCTTGGCTGCCTACTACTACTACTACTACTACTACTACTACTACTACTACTACTACTACTACTACTACTACTACTACTACTACTACTACGACGACTACTTTTACTACTACTACTACTACTACTACTACTACTACTACTACTACTACTACTTTTACTACTACTACTACTACTACGACGACGACGACGACTACTACTTTTACTACTACTACTACTACTACTACTACTACTACTACTACTACTACTACTACTACTACTACTACTACTACGACGACGACGACGACTACTTTTACTACTACTACTACTACTACTACTACTACTACTACTACTACTACTACTACGACTTCTACTTTTACTACTACTACTACTACTACTACTACATAAATGATACCTCCACCCATGTTCCTTTCTTTCCTTCTTTCTTTCCTCACGTTATTTCTTCATTTATTCTTTCTCTCGCATTTCCTCCTTTCTTTCCCTCCCTCACCTCCCTTTCCAAAAACCTCCCTTCTTAGTTTCTTTCCATTTTCCTTCCCTTCCTCACTCCTTTCCTTATTCTTTTTTTCCCCCTTTCTTCATTTCTTTTTTCCTTCCTCCATTTATTTCTACCCAGCTTCCTTTCAAAATATCTTCCTTCCTTCCTTCCTTCCTTCCTTCCTTCCTTCCTTCTTTCCTTCCTTTCCTTCTTCCTTCCTTACTTTTTGTTTCCTTTAGTACTTCCTGTCTTTTGTCCAGTTCATAATGTATATCCGTGTGTGTGTGTGTGTGTGTGTGTGTGTGTGTGTGTGTGTGTGTGTGTGTGCGTGTGTGTGTGTGTGTGTGTGTGTGTGTGTGTGTGCGTGTGCGTGTGTCCCGTTGGCCCCGTCGGTGATACGCCTTTGTCTCTCTCCTTCTCTCCCTCACCTCCATTTTTTCCCCTCGTTTCATCGATCTCGGAGGCGCGGGCTGATGAGGGCGATAAGAAAGTGTCATCTGGGCGGCGGCGACTCAGCAGGTGTACGAGGCTCCACTCTAGTCCCTCAGAGTGTTACGCCCCCACACTGCACGGCCCGACACTCGCTGAAAAGGTCGCATTCTTAGAGGGGGGAGGATGACTGAGGGAAAGACAGGTTAGAAGGGAGCGTGGAAGGGCAAGGTGATGGTGAAAAGAGGTTGATTAAAAAGAGAATACATGTTTTAGTCCTTCATAAGTGTTCACTCCCCGACCTCCGACACTCACTGAAGAAGTCGTGTTCTTAGGTAGGGAAAGATTAAAGGAGGAAATTAAAGGAGGGTAGAAGCAGTAGGATTCTTAGAGAGAGAAAGATGAAGGAAGGAAAAGAAACGAGGGAAGGATTAGAGGGAAAAGAGAATAAGAGGGAAAGAGATAGAGTGGAAAGAAAGACTGAGAAAGAGGAATACGAAAGGGGAAAATAGGAAGATAAAAAGGGTGAAAGAAGGGAGATTGAAAGAGAGGTAAAGAGATAGAGGAGGAAAGGAAAAGTGAGAAGATGAGGAGAAAGTATATAAGAAAGGGAGGAATAGGGAGAGAAAAAAAGAGAGATTACGAAGGAGAGATGCAGTGAAAGAGAGAGGCGGAGGAGGAAAGAAAAATGAGAAGAGAAGAAGTATATAAGAAAGGAAGGAATAGGAAGGGAAGAGGGAAGGCTGAATAAGAGAGAGAGAGAGAGAGACCCTGGTGGTAGTTTGACGTAGTTTCTGTACCATGAACATGACAAACACACACACATTAGAACCGATTGACCTCCTTTTCAGCCTTTGGAAATAATTGATGTGAGAGGCGGAAGAGTCTGACAACACACACACACACACACACACACACACACACACACTCACTCTTTCCATGGCTGGCTCAGGATGTTTCAGCAATTTTTTGTATTTTTTAGGATCAATTTGGCCGCATTTTGTCACGGACTGATGAGCCAATACAGGGTGGAGCAGTGTGTGTGTGTGTGTGTGTGTGTGTGTGTGTGTGTGTGTGTGTGTGAGAGAGAGAGAGAGAGAGAGAGAGCGTCTGTAATAATAATAACAACAATAATAAGAACAATGATAATGATAATACTAAGACTGCTAATGAGGTAAAAATTGCAAACAAAGTTGAAAATATACATAAGTTGTGGATGAGAAGATTATTATTAGTACATATGTATACAGATAATTTTGGCAGTAGGAGTAATTTTCATAATATTGAAGATAATAATATAAATAGTGAGTAGTTTACACTTGAGCATTTATTTATGTATTTGTGTGTGTGGGGGGGGGGGGGGGCGTGTGTGTGTACTGCCAGCCTAACCAAACCAAACCAAGACTCTATACAACACAAGAACACAACACCCACCAGCGAGCAAGCAAGCATGACAAAGGCACGCCCTCACCCTCACCCTCGCTCCCTCCCCTTCCCCCTAACACCACCCAGTACTTCCTCGGCCTCAACGTTGCTCGCGAATGACAGGCGGTCAGGCGAGGCGGTGGTGGCGCTGCTCCATGTGTTAGCTGAGCGGGTGGGGCAGGTAGGTGAAAGGTGAGTTGGGTGATGTAGGGTGAGGTGGGGTCAAGCTAGAACAGAAGAGACTAGAACAAGGGGGAAGATATTGATGGTGAAACGATGGAACCTGGAGTAGATAGGACGTAGAAAGGGAGGCAAAGCAAGAGCAGGAGGAGGAGGAGGAGAGAGGGAACGATAGCAAGGAGGAGGAGGAAGAAAGGATGAATAGGATGAATAGGAGGAGGAAAATAAATAGCAGTGGATAGGTCGTATCAGAAGAGAGAGGGAAGAAAACTAACGAAAAGGAAGAGGAGTGGAGAAGGGGAGGGATAGGAATAGGAAAAAGAAAACTATCAGAAAAGAGGAGCAGGAGAGGACAACGATATATAGTAAAGAGGGAACAGGCAGACAGTGAAGAGTCAGATAGGTGACGTTGTAAAAGGAAGGGGACGAAGGGGAAGGGAAGAGAGGGGGAATGGAAGCAGAGAGGAGGAGGAGAAGAAAAAAAATATATATAAAGAGGGGAAAAGACAAAGAGTGATTGTAAAAATAAAGGGAAGGAAAGGGAGAGGAGGTAAAGGGAGTGGAAGGGAAGGGAAGGGAAGGAATGGGAAGGGAAAGGGAAGAGAAGATAAGAGAAGAGATGGGATGGGATGGGATGGGATGGGATGGAAAGGAAAGGAAAGGAAAGGAAAGGAAAAAAAGGAAGGGAAGGGAAGGGAAAAAAGGAAGGGAAAGGAAGGGAAAAAGGGAAAGAAAGGTGTGAATTTTCGTGGGAATCGGAAGTGTGTTAGATATTGGAGAGAGAGAGAGAGAGATGGGGAGGACTATATGTGTGTCAGTTTGTCGTAGTAACTAAGGTGTGTGTGTGTGTGTGTGTGTGTGTGTGTTTGATTATTTATCTGTGTCTTTCAGTCTCTTTACCTTTATCTATGTCCTCTCTCTCTCTCTCTCTCTCTCTCTCTCTCTCTCTCTCTCTCTCTCTCTCTCTCCCTCTACTACCCCCATCCCTTCTCCACCCCACCTTAACACATTTCTGACGACTCTGCTTTATGGCCTCGAAAGGAGCAGATCCACGAGTGTGTGTGTTACCAGTCCTGCGGGAAGGGAGTGATTCACCGCCAATGGGATGCAACACAGACCCAGGAAGCGATGGATCAGTGCGCTGGTGACGAAGTGGAGAGGAAAGATGTTAGTGTGTGCTCTCTGTCTGTTAGTGAAGGACAAGATCTAAGTGTATGTATAGATCGTACTGAAGGGGAGGAAAGTAGTTATAAGTATTCATCCCCACGCTTACGGTCATGGACATACTTTAAAGAGGAATGAAGGAGAGAGTTAGAGAAAAGAAAGGAGACCAAGAAGAGATGCTGTTGCAGAGTAAGAGGAGAGAGATGAACTGAGAAAGGGAGAATAGGAAGTTGAGGAAAGCGAAACGAAAATTGAAAAGAAGGTATGGGAAAGAAAAGTGGAAGGAGACAAAGAAAAGGAATGAGAGACGGAAGAGAGATGACGGAGCAGAGTAAGAAGAAAGAGAGGAACTTAGACAGGAGGAATAGGAAGATGAGGAAAGCGAAACGAAAATTGAAAAGAAGGTATGGGAAAGAAAAGTGGAAGGAGACAAAGAAAAGGAATGAGAGACGGAAGAGAGATGACGGGGCAGAGTAAGAAGAAAGAGAGGAACTTAGAAAGGGAGAATAGGAAGATGAGGAAAGCGAAACGAGAAGTGAAAAGTAGGATTGGGAAAGAAAAAGGAAGGAGACAAAAAAGAGATGACAGGGAAAAATAGAATAAGAGATTGAAGAAGTAGGAAAGGAAGGAATAGGAAGGAGAGAAAGGAGCAAGAAGAGTAGGAAGAGAGAGAGGAATTGAGAAAGGGAGAAGTTGAGGAAAGCGAAACGCGAAGTGATAAGTAATTGGAATGTGAAAGAAAAAATGGAGACAAAAAAGATGATAGGGAAAATAGACTAAGAGAATTAGGAAGTAGGAGAGGAAGGCATAGGAAGAAGAGAAAGGAGAGAGAGTAAGAAGAGAGAGGAAGTGAGAAAGGGAGAATAGGAAGTTGAGGAAAGCGAGACGAGAAGTGAAAAGCAGGAATGGGAAAAAAAGGAAGGAGACATAAAGATGATAGGGAAATATAGAATAAGAGAATGAGGAAGTAGGAAAGAAAGGAATAGGAAGGAGAGAAAAGAGCAAGAAGAATAGGAAGAGCGAGAGGAATTGAGAAAGGGAGAAGTTGAGGAAAGCGAAACGAGAAGTGAAAAGAAAGTATGGGAAAGAAAAAAGGGAGACAAAAAAGATGATAGGGGAAACAGAATAAGAGAAAGGGGAAGTAGGAAAGGAAGGAATAGGAAGGAATAAAAAGAGAGAGGACTGAGAAAGGGAGAAGTTGAGGAAAGCGAGACGAGAAGTGAAAAGTAGGATTGGGAAAAAAAGGAAGGAGACAAAAAAAAGAGATGATTGGGAAAAATTGAATAAGAGAATGAGGAAGTAGTAAAGGAAGGAACAGGAAGGAGAGAAAGCTATGGTAAGAGTGATGATGGAGCGTATGTATATTTGTTTCTTTGTTTCGTTTTTGTTATGTGTTTGAGATCTCGCGTTCCACTCCTTCGTCTCCTCGATTATCGGGGCATAAAGTTGTTTTTATTTGTATTCTCGCCAATATTTCTGCTCCTTTTCAATTTGTGTTCGTTAGGAAAAAACCCACCACAGTTTATACTCTTACGAAAAAAAACACAGTTTTTACTCTTACGAAATAGAAAAAAAGAACACTACCACCACAATTTATACTCTTACGAAATAGATAAAAAATCACAGTTTATACTCTTACGAAATAGAAAAAAAGAACACTGCCACCACAGTTTATACTCTTACGAAATAGATAAAAAATCACAGTTTATACTCTTACGAAATAGAAAAAAGAACACTGCCACCACAATTTATACTCTTACGAAATAGATAAAAAATCACAGTTTATACTCTTACGAAATAGAAAAAAGAACACTGCCACCACAATTTATACTCTTACGAAATAGATAAAAAATCACAGTTTATACTCTTACGAAATAGAAAAAAAGAACACTGCCACCACAGTTTATACTCTTACGAAATAGATAAAAAATCTCAGTTTATACTCTTACGAAATAAAATAAAAAAACACTGCCACCACAATTTATACTCTTACGAAATAGATAAAAAATCACAGTTTATACGCTTACGAAAAAAAAAAAAAACCGCCACAGTTTATACTCTTACAAAAAAACAAAAACACTCCCACCACATTTTATACTCTTACAAAAAAACAAAAACACTCCCACCACATTTTATACTCTTACAAAAAAACAAAAACACTCCCACCACATTTTATACTCTTACAAAAAAACAAAAACACTCCCACCACAGTTTATACTCTTACGAAAAACAAAAACACATCACAGTTTATACTCTTACGAAATAAAATAAAAAAAACATCCGCCACAGTTTATACTCTTACGAAAAAAAAGAACTACCACCACAGTTTTTAATGGAAAGGAAAGCAAAACAAACCCCCACCACAGTTTATATTCGTTCTAAAACAAAAATAAAAATAATAACAATACAGCTGATACTCGTAAACCATCAACAACAACAACAACACTGAAAAGTTGAAATATCGTTCGAATAATGTTTTCTTCTTATACACTTTACTAATATTTCAAACTCTTTACACCTCTACCCATTATACAGTATATTTTATTCTTATGTGCGTACTGACAGGCACACTGCGTACAGATTAGCTACCTACCACTCCCTAATGCCAATCTGACATTCATTCCTGCCCCTCCCTGCTCGCTGCTGTGGTTACCTCGTCCTGACTGAGCCTCGCCGGGTCTTGCTTCCCTCCCTCCCTCCCCGCGCGGCGCATTGATTATCACTCCCGTAATTGTCGGGTATTAAATAGGAATCCAGCCTGAAATTTTCACTCCCATCACTGCCTAATTTTCAGCGCGATAGGAAGATTAGGATACGATGAGGGTACTAGACTGGCTGACTTACTCGTGCTTAATTTTCAGCGCGATAGGAAGATTAGGATACGATGAGGGTACTAGAATGGCTGACATACTCGTTCTAGTGACATGTCATTGCTTAATTAGAGAGGTAATGGGGAAGAGCAAGAAGAGAGAGGAACTGAGAAAGGGAGAACAGGAAGTTGAGGAAAGCGAAACGAGAAGTGAAAAGTAACAATGGGAAAGAAAGAAAGGAAGGAGACAAAAAAGAGATGTTAGTGAAAAACAGGGTCATATTAGATTAGAACGTGTGTTGGCTGCTGGGATGGCTGATACAAGAGAATTAATCATACGTGCATCAAAACACACTCAGGGCCGTGATGTAACAGAGAGAATATTGTATTTTTCTTTTACAGCAAAGGAAATAGCTCAAGGGCAAAAAAAGAGAGAAAAAAAGAAGAGAAAACAATAATGAAAAGAAGCCCGTAAATCACTGCTCCTATAAAAGAGAATTAAGAGGAGTGGCCGAAAGAGAGGTCACCCATCCAAACACTGACCACACCCCTTCTAGTATAGTTAATGGCAGTGGATATAGGTTCCTTGCACCTACGTCACATATTTCCCACAATGCACCGGACTCTATCAGCTGAGTTTGTTTACATTTCGTTGTGTGGGTCCACGGCTGGTTTCAGGCGCTAAGGATGGCTGTGTTTAGAGATCACTCCTCGTATTATTACCAGCTTCCAGCGGCTGCAGCACACAGATATGATGAAATAATATCTGTTATAGGAAATATAGATCCTTATATCATAGATAATGATTGTTTTCACGATGATGAGGCCGGGGGGGCGGGAGGTCCGATCGTAAGACCAACCCTAATAATATTGTTTCAAGGGCCTCTGCTACTGCAAATATTAATGCTGACGGTAGTGATGATAGATACTGTGGATTGTGTGGAGGTGACATGGATGACAATTGCATAGGCTGTGATAAGTGCCCCCTATGGCTTCATGACTCACCTCTGTGTATGGGTCTGTCCCAGTCAATTATACAGTCATTAAAAGAGGGTGGAGATGCTTTACTTTTGTCTGTACTGGATGCAGGGTTGGGAATTCCGGCGGGGCTACTGGTGTTGGTGGGGGAGGCAGGTGCACTGGGGACAGTGGTAGTAACAACCTTGCCCTAAGCAGCTCCATGAGACTGTTAGGGCCCTTTGTACTTCTGTTAAGGCTTTATCTGAGCAGGTTACTGTCTTGGCTGACCAGGTGTCGGTTGCGGTCAGGCCTTACACCCATGGCAGCACCAGTTGTTAAGCTAATGCTGGGCTTAGCCAGGCCATAGCTGGCACTGGTGTTTGGGGAAACCGTCCAACAGAATCTCAAGATCTTAGTCTTATAATCAGGAAGGAGATTGTTGAAATTGAGGAAAGACCCAAACTTAAAGACTCCATAATTTTTCATGTTATCATGGCTACTAACTTGACAGAAGCTAAAAACCCATTATCTCAAATTTCAGAGTATCTTCTCGGAACTCAGTTTCCAATACTAGACTTGTATTGTCTCAATCAAGTGAAAGGAATTTATAGAGTCAAGTGCTTGAACCAAGATCTTCGCACTGACTTACTGCTTGAAGCTAAATCCCTCAAAGACAGTGATCAATTCTCCAACATCTATATCAACCGGGACTTGACTTATGTTCAGAGGCAGGAGGTATATGCTAGACGA
The DNA here is from genome assembly GCF_024679095.1 of Eriocheir sinensis. Classification (NCBI taxonomy): domain Eukaryota; kingdom Metazoa; phylum Arthropoda; class Malacostraca; order Decapoda; family Varunidae; genus Eriocheir; species Eriocheir sinensis. The sequence goes on along the minus strand of NW_026111556.1, from coordinate 434,757 downwards.
CAGAGCCTTGCGAATAGGAGAACAGTCTTCTCAAAGGGGTCACTCTGGACAGGCACAGGAGCCTGGGGAGTCTGTGGGTACTGCTCCAACCCCGAGCCCTGGTGTTGGCCCAGGTAATGGAGAGGGACGCCCACATGCCCCTTTAGAGAATTAAATTTTGTTCTTGTAAATGTAAATAGCCTTAGTAATAAGATTAATTCACTATGTCACTTAATTGATGAGAACAGGATTGACTTTGCTGCAATAACTGAAACATGGCTGTTACCTTCCGTATCTGACTCATTCATAACAATCCCTAATTATAACATATTTAGAAGTGACACACCTAGTTCCACACCCAAGCACAGAGTATGTATTTATGTACACAACAGGCTAAATTCTGTATCCTGTCAATAATATCTATGTATTGCTCCATGCTTGTGGAGCTCATCCTGGTAAGAAATCCTGGTAAGAAATGTTGGCACCTGGCTGAGTAGCATGTCTATTCAAAGAATATAGTCCCTGACGAATGGCTGTGGGAGGCCATCACCACAAAAGTCAAAATATTTGTCAACAGGTGTGTTGCCGGAACTCCTGGCTACCGTGTACACACGTAGGCCGTCACATATGAGTCTATGTAATATTCAGGGTGCTCAGGAAATATGGTGCACATGTAGACAGCATGAATATGGTAGGATGATCCAGTGTGACAATATGTGCGCGACTCGCTGGTTTCACATTTCCTGTATGAAGCTGAAGAGAGTGCCCAAAGGAAAATGGTACTGCCCTAATTGTAGACATGAATAAATTTCAGATGAAAATGTATTTGAAGGTATAATATAAGTGTTTTCTCTAGTCCATAATCATCGCCCTCCTCTAGTCCACAGTAATACCTTAATATATTCTGATTCAAAGTTATTTATTTGTATGTCTCCTCAACCCATTATTTAGTAAATTCAGAATGATAGTCTGTATGTCACTGCTATTGCCATGATTTACATTGAATGTATATATGTTGCCCTTAATCCTCCTCTGGTCCACAGTAATATATTGATATAATCTGATGCAAAGTTATTTGTATGTCCTATTTCTCAACCCATCTTTTAGTAATTTCATAATGGTCTCCTGGGCTAAGACCAAGGTACAGGTGTTTAGGGGCTTGCTAGATGAAGCAGTACAGTCTGTTCGAGCGTGTGGTGAGGACGTTTAGATCTTGGAAAAATTCACATACCTTGGTAGTGTATTTCAAAACGACGGTGGGTCTCAGCAGGCAGTCTTATGATGGATTTGTGTGGCCCACGGCATTATGGACTCGCTCAGCTAGAGTATATGGCGTTGTCGATACCTGTCCAGAAGGACAAAGATCCAGATCTTCAAGTCGCTTGTGCTCCCTCTCTTACTCTGTGGCTGTGAGACATGGACACTGAATAGCGACTTGGAGAGGCGGATTGATGCCTCTTGGAATGGGTGTCTACGCAGGATCATAGGGTATCGCTGGAATGACTGTGTCAAATCAACGATTATTGCATGAGCCTGATTTGACACCTTTTACTTGCCATGAGGTACGTACTTGGGATGGGAAGGGGGCCTGCATGGAGACTAGACTGGAGGAACCCCCAAGGCTGGCGTCATAGGGTGGATGTGGCGACGCGTTCCCCGGCATATGCCCCAATTGATTGAGATAATGATTGTCTGTATGTCAGTGTTAATGCCATGATTTACATTTGGGCCATCTTAACACACAAAAAAAGTGGGTCTTATTAGGCCTGTCAAGGCTTCTATCCATAGGCCCCCCTCCCCCATTAAAAAGGGTTACTAAGAGACACTATATGGTTAGAGTAACAATCTTTGTTTTTACTTTATTGTATGGAAATGGATAATGTAATTAATTAGATTACATTTACCAATTAATTTAATCTGCCATCCCACTTGTTGGAAAGAAGGCTAGATTAAAAATTACATATTAAACATAAATAAGTCGTAGTTAAATTATATTCATGAAGTCATTGGTACAATGCCTGGACAACAGTTAACAAGTGCATAACATATCCTTACTATTTTATCTAGCGTAGTCTCATTGCTGTCATTACCTTTTACTAATTCTATTGGAAGTGGACCCTGAAAAATCTCATATTTACGACGAACCAACCCAATTACTCTCTCTACATGAATTCTTACATTGGCAATTTTCCTAGTATTTTCAACTTCAAAGGCTGACAACTGAGATTTTCCTCTGGTAAATGATGGAATATATAAACTTGCATGGTATAATCCTACACTTTCCTCAATTCCAAACCCTCTATCAGCAAGCACAATATCACCAGGTAGCAAATTTTCTAAAATGCCGTCACTGACCCTACCACCCCAACCTCTAGATATGAATGATATGCATCCCGTGGGAATAATGCCTATGAGGAATTTCATGGTGTTATTGTGTGTATAATTTGACCAAGTAGCTGCCTTGGCCATTCGGGAGGAAGGAGTAGCCAAGGTCATTTCAAAACAGTCAAGTATGACAGAGACTGTCGCCAAAATTCCTGCGGAAGCATGCAGGCATTGCTAGCCTAAGCTCTTCTCTTCCGGGCCAAACAATGGAATGTCTTAATTTTGTATCTGCTGTATCTACCCATTTATAAAACATCCTTGACACAGTTGAAAGAGATACATTAAATCTGTAGGCCAAATCCTGGAAGCATGTGTTTAAACGAAGATGCATCAGAAACATTACAAATTCTTGAAACGGGGATAGCTTTGAGTTAATTGAATGGGTAACATTAAGGCAAACATAATTAAAAATGCACATCAGTACAGCATAGTTTGGCAGCCCTGTATAAAAAAAAAGCACTTCTTCATCATCATTACTGAGGTTGAGGTTATTGTAGTCACCTACTGTAGAACGGAGTTCATACACCCCTGTTCGTAACTGGTTCAAGTCCTCATACTGCTGATCAAACATGGTCATCTCCATTAGGGTGAGGTCTGTTTGGCAGCCAACAGTTGCAACTGTTACTGTTTCTGTCTGGCAGGCAGCTGGTCTAGACAGAATGGTTTGCTTCTCTGTCTGAAATGTCTGGCCGATGGCTGGTAGGGACAACTGCTCCTGTTGTTTTGAAAGGATAAGACGATTGTGAGAAGATAGTAATACACTCCCATGACAACTTTGACCCGTGACAATTCATGCCCATTTTAGAAGAGGTTTCTTAACTTACACCAACAAAAAGGATGAGAATGCATTTTATGGTGATATCAATGGGTTTTTTTATGAAAAGGTCTGTATTTCCATAAAAGAAACATAGAACAGGCTACTTGTTGATGGCATATGTCAACATACCCACTTACCAACATGAACTTCGTCACTGCAAGGTTGAGTGTATTCCTGTATGTCCATGAGTGTCTGCGCTGCCATAAACATCTTATCCTTCTTCAACTTTCTCTCCTGGATCCTTTGATGCCGAGCACAACTGATGGCGACCAATTCCTGGGACACTTTACGATGACCAAGGTTCTGTGTTAGGGCCCAGTCTGGGTTATTAGTATCCTCAAGGACTGCTGGCCGTCCTGAAGTAACAAATAGAATGCAGGGTTAATAATGAGTTTACCTCAGCGGTCGCTTTCTAGGACAATATTTATTGTTTTCCAGACTCAAGGTCATGCTTTTTTCTGGTGAGCATTGTTTTAAATCCATAAACCTAAAATTACCTATATAAAATTTAATCTGGTAATTATTGAGCTGAGCTCCGCGCCTCCAATATATGATATTACGCCTCCGTATTATAGTTAAGGGACTAAATCCATGTCCCTGAACCAATATATGATAGAGCTAGTACTTAAAATTAAAGAGAAGAGAAAGGCCTAATAATGGATTTAGTCCCTTATGATAGGGAGGTGTAATGTCATCTTTTGGAGCTGCGGAGCTCAACTCAACAATTACCTTTAATCTTCAGGTGTGCCAGACAACATAACAGTGAAATTCAGTTCAAAACTAAACCTAACCAATATGCAGTCCTTGTTATTGACTAAGATACATAACAATGACTGAGTGTTGAAAAGGGAAGCAGGAAAAAAAATTGCAATATAAGCCATATAATATGAAATTTTGCAGCCCTGCATGGCACAATATGAACAGTAAGAGAGCACACTGTCATAAAGTTAGGGTTGGAGTCGGTGAAGTTTGATTTGACATGGTTAGTTTACCTGTACAAGATACCGTTAATAGGTACAGAGACTATAATTGTTCATAGTATAAGGAATTCCTTCAAGGAACAATGATCAGATGTCTGGTCTGTGTCTTTTTAGTGCAGGTGGTAGTGGTGGCGCCGCTGGTGAGTTACTGAATCCTGTGAGACTTTTGTGTGTCTCTCGGTTAAATTATTGACTTTATTCGAATGTTGTGCCTTAAGTAGTAAACAAATATGTACTTACCACTCAAAAAATGATCACTGCACACGAGGAGATGCCTTTTTCCAGCCTCGGTTAAGTCAGCTCTTGCCAGATTTGCCAGCAACTTCCCTCGCCGTTCTCTTGTTATTTTCTCTCTCTTCCCTCCATATCTCTTGTCTACTGCTGGTAGTCGGAAGAAAACTTTTCCGGGAACTTTGTCCGCTTGTTTGCGCACCCAATAACACCACAGAATGCTGGCATCTTGGCAAATTCACTGTCTTTCGTATGATTACCAAAGTACCTCGCACGTCAGCTGATACGGGCTCGGTCCCACACAACGCTAAAAGCATCGTCTGCTGCCGCCACGGAGAGGGTGTGACGTCACGTGCAAGGAACCTATTGGGACCCGTTCAAGGTGCTGGTTCATCAGAGGAAGGTTGGCTGATTGATCTTAACGCCGACAAAGCACTTACTCAAGGCAAGAGGATTTAGACCCTTTGAAGTTGGCCCAGCCAGCCTCTGATGAACCAGTATAGGATAAATTTAATCCAGATCTTTTTATTGCCTTGGGTGGATGTTTTGTCGGACTACCACCAGAGTCAAAACCACCCCTGGAAATGCCCACAACTCCAATACGAAAGCCTTGTCAATTGCGTGTGCTTGGACGCCGAAACGTTGAGGAATATGGGCTTCACAGTCTAAGATCGAAGAGCGTCGTCAAAGCAATTACCCCTCGGCCTTCCTCTTCCCCGCCCTTCCCACGTTCCAGCCGGCCTCTGATGAACCAGTAACCCCCGTAAGTCGTCATATTGGCTTGAGTAAAGTTAATGCAGTCAACTTCCATCTCATGAACCAGTAACTTAGGTCGGTTTATAAGACGCTTTGGCTTCTCACATCAACTATTTCTAAAGGTCAAAGAGGGAATCAATCGGGTTCTAATGAGTGTTTTTAGATTCACGTTACTGAGGAAGGACCAAACTACCACCAGGGTCATAAAACTACTACAGGAAATTCCCCAAACTCATATGAAAGCCTTGCCAAATATATGAACTTGGGCGACGAAATGTTTTAAAATACCACCTAAAATTTACCGCCGACAAAGCAACCACTCAAGGCAACAATAAGATCAAGACCAATTCAGGCTACTGGTTCATTAGAGGTTGGTTGGGTTAATCTTACGACCGGCAATACACTTACTCAAGGCAACAATAAGATTAAGACCCGTTTAGGCCACTGGTTCATGAGAGGCTGGCCGGGTTAATCTTACCGCCGACAAATCACTCACTCGCCAATAAAATGACTTACACTGCTGCTTCATTTGAGGTTGGCTGGATCAATCTTACCGCCGACAACACTCACTCAAGGCAATAAGATTAAGACCGTCTCGCCCACTGGTTCATCAGAGGGCGGCCGTCAGCGCCACTCCTCGCCTGGTGACTGCCGCGGCCCAAGGGAGGAAGGGCCGAGCTGTCCTTCACGTCTTTTATTGATCACCTGCCACCGCCGCCATCGCCTCCTCCTGCAGCAGACTTCCCCCTCCCTCCCATCACACTTTTCACCGGCCTGCCTTCGGTAAATATAGCGCCGAGGACTCCTTCCTTCTTCCCTCCCTCCTCCTCTCGCGGGACGCGGCGAGTGGTCCCCTTACACGCCCGCCGCGCCGCCACCGCCAGGCTCGTCACACCTCGACTGTATTGCCGCTGTCGGGGTGATTTTCTTTGATGCAGTTCCACAGTTTGGCATCACGAGTTTCTGAGCTCCAAATACCAAAGACTTAAATCATTTCTCGTACAGGATTTGTCACTTTTTTATTAGTATCGTTGTTGAAGGGAGCAATGTCGAGAAGTGTTCCGTGTTCCGTTTGTTCCTCGTTTCTCTGCAGCCTGTTTCGGTGTGTGTTTGGCAGTGAGGTAGACGTGTAGTGTCCGTGGTCTGGATCCTGTAAGTTGTTTGAAGCGAGGAGAACAGAACTAGGTATCCAGGTTGACAGAGGGGCATCGCTGGACGGGATTATTTTTAAGGGATAAATGAGAAAAGTTAATGAGAACCCTTTGTGTATGTGTATGTGGTGGTGGTGGGGGGGGGGGGGGATTGCATTGTGTTATAATAGGTACAAGCTGTAATGAGTAGTACAAACACAAAAAAATATTCACACAAGCATCTAATATTGCTTACTCTTCCAATCAGTGCATATTAACCACTAAAACCACAGGAACATTACTAATGCTCTAAAGTTCACATTAATTTAATATAAAGATGATAGGTGAGGAGCTACGTATTCGCAGTGGGTTCTAATTTGTTACACTTTCCACACTTCACTTTCCTTTCTTTCACTTTTCTGCACTCTTTGGACTCTCGGCATCAGCGGTGGGCAGCGTTTTACAATGGACTTCTCTGGTCGCTAATGCCTAAATGATTTGTAATACTGAGCAGTGAGGCGAGTGTTGGACCGCCGCTTCCGGGTTCCTGCTAACTCACACACACTCGCTAGGGATGCTGGGAGTCCGTCAACAGTCCATGCTGCTGGTTTGGTAATGCGTCAAGGCCGGACATCATCTCTTTTATCACTCTGGAATGGTTGTCTTTCGTCATTTGCTTAATATCTCCGTCCGGCGCCTTAATGGATGTGCGCTTGTTCATGTCGTCGCGTTCCCAGCAGCGGGAGGCGTCTGGGTCTGAGCGATGGCCATTAAAAGGTGAGCAGAGTGATGACGTGCATAGTTTGTGCTCCGCGGCGATGCTGGCGGCTCGTCGAAGGCAGAGGAAGAGAGTGTGATGAGGCCGTGAAGAGAAACGGAGGCCGATATTCTCAGACGCTTCCGCTTCTCACGTCAACTATTTCCAAAAGTCAAAAAGGGGACCAATTATGTTCTCTTGAGTGTTTTCTTAGGTTCATGGTACAGAGGAAGGGTCATACTACCACCATGGTCATAAAACTACCCCTGAAAATGCTTGCAGCTCTACGAAAGCCTTGTCAAATGTGTGTTTCTTAGGTTCATGGTACAGAAGAAGGGTCATACTACCACCAGGGTCATAAAACTACCCCTGAAAATGCTTGTAACTCTACGAAAATTTTGTCAAATGTTTGTTTCTTAGGTTCATGGTACAGAAGAAGGGTCAAACTACCACCAGGATCATAAAACTACCCCTCAAAAATCTTGCAGCTCTACGAAAGCCTTGTCAAATGTGTGTTTCTTAGGTTCATGGTACAGAAGAAGGCTCAAACTACCACCAGGGTCATAAAACTACCTCAGAAAATGCTTTCAGCCCTACGAAAGCCTTGTCAAATGTGTGTTTCTTAGGTTCATGGTACAGAAGAAGGCTCAAACTACCACCATGATCATAAAACTACCCCCCAAAATGCTTGCAACTCTACGAAAGCCTTGTCAAAGTTGTGTGCCTGGGGACCGAGAGGATTAGGAATAGGAGAATGAGTGACGAACATATAAGGTGAACAGAGTAATGACGTGTGTAGTATGTGCCGCGCGGCGATGCTGGCTGCGCGTCGTAAGGGTGATGTGGCCGCGAGAAGGCGCAGAGGAACGTGGGAAGGGCAGGGTGAAGCCCATATTCCTCAACATTTCGGCACCCAAGCACACAATTGACAAGGCTTTCGTAGGCGTTGTGGGCATTTCCAGGGATGGTTTTGACCCTGGTGGTAGTCTGACGAAGCATCTGTACCATGAACTTGAGAAGACAGTCATGAGAACCCGACTAATCTTGTCTGTGGCCTTGGGGAATCGTCATGATAGGAGCCCGATGCTTTTAAGAACTGTCTTTTCTCTCCTCTCACCTTGTTATTCATGGACTGTTTTGTGACCTTGGTGATGGTTTTATACGACGTCTGCATCTCGAGCTGGAAAAACACCCAAGAAATCCCGGGTAATCTTGTCTGTGGCCTTGGGAAATAGTCGTAATGGGGGTAATACGTTTAAGAACATGACCCAAATATCCACGTATCCCACACTCTGAAGGTATATACTGACAAGTCTATAGAGGTTGTGTTAGTATTCCCATGTTTTATGAGCCGTGATACTTAGGGCCGCTTCCACAGTCGTCTGGTACCGTACGCACCCTACCCAAAGGCCCTACCATCCTGGCAGCAGCCGTTACCATCGCCTCGATCCGCTTTCACAGTCGCTGTTTTCGTGGTATCGGCGACTACCAGCGTGGTGACAATCATGACAAGACGAAGGCGCGTGATTCTGCAGTGTTGGTGTGCCGGAGCGGCGGGAAATGTCAACGTTACATCAGCTGAGCGGGGGATTATGAAGGAGTAATGTGAAAAATAGACGTACAAAGAGTAAACGTGAAGAATAAATATAAAGAATAACTGAAAAGAATAGATATGATGAAAAAATGTGGACTGTCTTGTTGTAATACACCGCTCAAATCTGCTGATAGCCTAATATTTCCGAGGGATAATAGGTGAACATTTATTTAATAATGGTGACAAGCGTTAAAGTTCTATTATTTAGCAGATGTCAGCAAGAGAGTCTCTTCACCTGTATATTCATTACATTTGTTCATTATTCACACTTATTTAGCAGGCTTCACATTTATTCATTACATAACATGGCTGATTTCGTTATATGTATGCCCTATGCATATACATACATATGAGGCTATCTAGAATAATACGAGAGTTTGACCAAGAAGGCATAACAAGTGAATAATGGTGACATGTATTAAAGTCCTCCCTTCTCCTTTATTGTGCATTTTGCAACAATAAACATTCAGTCAATCAAACTGAAATAATATTTTCAGCAGGACGTTTACTGTCAGCAGGTGAAATGTGTTCATGTCATTCAAAGTCTTCTAATTGTTTTCTCATATTACCATTGAAGCCGTGCAACGTGTTGCTGTATAGTGTAATATTTTTTTACATCCATTTAAAGAAATAGTATAACCACTTGAGGACAAGATTTTGTACTATTTACTAATTAATGTCATTGGTAAGCTCCACTGGGGAGCCCCGCGGCCACCAGAGCTCCGTTACCAGAGGTTCCAATCTCTGGTACTGATGCAAACAAACAGCGCCGCGAAAGGCGACTGTGAAAGCGGCTTTCTTGTTGGTAGCGGCGATCGCCGCTCATTGGTAACGATCAGCACAAACAAACGTGACTGAAAGTGGCCCTTAGACATGGTTTCTGCGTCTGGGAACACTTCAGTCTCAAGTAATATTACGTATATATACTCTAAGGCAGAAGAGGCAAATGTCCACGTATCCCAGACTGAAGGTACTCGCTGGTGTTCCTCTGGTTACTGCCGCTGTCCACAAGTAAATATATTCCTTCCCCTCGTCACGCCTCGCTGCCTGCCTCGTACACGGTGCCTCTTCCCATCCTCCTCCTCCTCCTCCCCCTCCTCCTCCTCGTCCTTTTCCTTCTTCTTTCTG
>NW_026111556.1:405000-417500 GCF_024679095.1 Eriocheir sinensis | reverse complement strand
CCTGTTGCCTGCACTTCCATTTTTCCATATGTTATGTTTGTCCCCTTCCTTCCTTAATTTCTGCTTTTTCCTCTTTTTTTTAGCTTTTTAATTTCTACTGTTTTTCCTTTTTCTTCTGTTTCTCCTCCTCCTCCTCCTCCTCCTCCTCCTCCTCCACTTCATCATCATCAAGTCTCGTCTCACTGCCACAGCATCCTCACCACAATCATTCTTTCACCACCACCACCACCACCAAGGAAGAGGAGGAAGATAAGAAGAGAGAGAGAGAGAGAGAGAGAGAGAGAGAGAGAGAGAGAGAGAGAGAGAGAGAGAGAGAGAGAGAGAGAGAGAGAGAGAGAGAGAGAGAGAGAGAGAAAACAAAAAGAACGAAAGGGCGGAAGATAAGGAGAAAGAGACCGAAAAGAACGAAAGGAGGAAGACGAGGACGAGGAAAAGTAAGAGGAGGAGGAAGACGAGGAGAAGAAGAACCAAAAGAACTGTCCTGCCCACTCATCTCTCATCATCCCATCCTCCTCCTCCTCCTCCTCCTCCTCCTCCTCCTCCTCATCATCATCATCATCATCATCACGTGCCGCCCCGCCCTTCCTGCCAACATGGACAGCCCTAATCCTATCTCCCCTCTGCGTCTGCCATGGTGCCATTCCCTACATACTCGTTCCTCTTCTTCCTCTTCCTTTTCTTCTTCTTCTTCCTCGTTCTATTATTTCTCCTCGTCATCCTCGTTCTCCTCCTGCTCTTCCTTCTCCTTGTTTTTATTCTGGTCTTTCTCTTCGTCCTCCTCTTTCTCGCCCTCCTCTTCCTTCTCTTTCTCCTCTTCGTTATTCTCGTTCTCTTTCTCCTTGTCATCCTCCTCCTTCTCGTCCACCTCGTCCTCGTTCTTTTCCTCCTCCTCCTCCTCCTCCTCTTCCTCCTGTCTGGTTTTCTGGCTCCCGTGTCGGATTGAATTTGTTCTGCTCATTGTGTGGGTTGTTTCAAGTTGTGCGGCGGCGGTAGAGGCGGCACGAGTAGCTGTTTTTGTTCTTCATTGAGGTCAGGAGTGGTTCGTCGTTGCTGTAGATTCAGAAGGTTGTGTTGGAGTGGTTTGTTGTCGGAGTTGCTGTAGAGTGTCTTCCATTTGATTTTTCTTCTTCGTTGAGTTCAAAAGTGTTTTATCGTCGGGGCTGTGGAAGCCTCGCCTCGCCCCGCCTACCACTTGACTGAAGGGAAGCAATCTCGTGTTTTTCATCCGGTCCAGTAGGTTTAGTTATGAATGGGGTCACAGTCGCAGTCCGTAAGTGGTTAGTTTAGGAACGTGGTTAGAGTTGCTTGCCACCTTTTCTCTGTTGATGTAGGAGTGCCTGTGTCGTGGATTCAAGGTTTGTACGCATAAAATCTGTCTTTCTTTCTTTCTTTCTTCTATTTAGCTTCTATAATTTTTTTCAATTTTTCCTTTTCTCCTCCTCCTCCTCCTCCTCGTGTTATAGATGCTCGCCTGTTCTCTGTTGGCGTTGGGTCGGGCATCGTAAACGCAGGGGTTGTTATGCCCTCTATATAAGATTAAATGGTATACATGTGAATATTTTCTGTACACTGTAAAATATTTAAGGTCTAGAAATGATATGGCGAGGTAACAACATACGTGAATAAGTAACAGCGAGGTCAAGAGTATAGAAAATAGCAGAGGTAATATATAACGATTCTACATGTGATTATTTTTTGTACTTTGTAAAAATCATGCAAAGTCTAGAGATAGTATAGCGAGGTAACAACATAGAGAATAAGTAACAGCAAGGTAACAGTATAGGAAATAGTATAGAGAGGTAATAGGTAACGATGTACATGGGAATATTTTTCGTACACTAAAAATCGTGCAAGGTCTAGGAACAGTACAGTGAGTGATCTCTATAGGCTTGGTCATGTTCACTAATACCCCTTTGTCGTGCCATGTATTCTAATGCATAAATATATACCCTTCACTACATTTAGTTTCACGGAAAGCTTACTAACCCGTACACTACTTCAGCCACCACAAATATATTTTTTTTCATACACTTGACATTATTACATTTTTTAAGTATGATATGTATTTTAAATCATAAACACATTTTTTTTACATCAGAGGAAGCAGTTCAGGGGTAAAAAAAAAAAAAAAACTGTAATGGAAAAAAAAGCTCTTTAATCACTGCCCCTATAAAAAGTGTTTAGAAAAGTGGTCAAGTAGAAAAGTGGTCAGTTTTTGGAGGAAAGGTGTCCCGATACTTTCCTTTGATTAGTTACACGTAGCCTCAGCAGTACCTGGTAAGCTCCCGGTCTTTTCCATTACTTAAGCCTCCATAAATATTCTCTTTAATATACTCGGCATGATTACATTTCTGACTACCGATAAGAACCTTTGCTGCGAGGCTTTCTGAGAATAAAGGAGAACGTGTGGCCGAGAAAGTCAGCAAGTGCACGAGCGTGACGCCACCACCGTGTGCAGGTAAAGGTACAGTTGGGTGCATACAGTATAGCTGCGCGTGGCCTCGGTGCTCATCTCCGTCGCATTGGCCCTTTGAACCAGTGGTGGGAAAAGAACACATTACCCCGGGATTGCCACAGCTTACCTTCCCCAGGTGTCCTCAGGTACCCATATTTCATCCACCCGGAAGGGAAGACGAACAGCTGGGTGGGCTGCACGCTGACTGCCCGGGCCGGGAATCGAACCGAGGCATAGGGATTCGTAGCTAAGCACGCTAACCACTGCACCACGGAGCCTTATTACCAACACCATAATGACGTCACTCCTACTGAAAGATTGTGACGTCATGACTGTGTATAGGTGAGCCTCATTACCTTCACTAAGATGACGTCACACCAGGTAAACGGTTGTGACGTCATGCCTGTGTATAGTTGAGCCTCATTACCTTCACTAAGATGACGTCACACCAGGTAAACGGTTGTGACGTCATCCCTGTGTATAGGTGAGCCTCATTACCTTCACTAAGATGACGTCACACCAGGTAAACGGTTGTGACGTCATCCCTGTGTATAGCTGAGCCTCATTACCTTCACTAAGATGACGTCACACCAGGTAAACGGTTGTGACGTCATCCCTGTGTATAGCTGAGCCTCATTACCTGCACTAAGATGACGTCACACCAGGTAAACGGTAGTGACGTCACTGTTGATCTCTGAGTCTCGTCAACATGCACAGTGATGACGTAAGGCCAAGTAAATTGTTGTGACGTTATGACTGTGCGACAACCCTGTGAGCTGTATTTTTTATTTATTTTGATCAGTGGGCTTTTGTATATCTTGATTAACTGGATTTTTCATTTATTTCGATTTTGAATTTTGATTTGATAAGCGTTTTTTTTTCTTCTTTTCTGATTAGCCTGCATTTTTTTTCTTTATTCTGATTAGTGGGCATTTTTATTTACAGTCGTCCCTCAAATAGTACGGTTTCCAGTAGTACGGACTCGGTTTTATACGGATGGTCATGGAATATTTTTTTTAGGATTTTTAAATTTCCCACTCGTCGCTCCAAGTAGCAATGGCATGAGTGGCAACACTGTTCTACCAAAACACCTGCTGAAAGCACCCCAATACGTTCGAGAAAAGTGTTCACCTTGAAGAAGAATTCAGATTTAGGAGAAGTTACGTTTTGGGATAAGTTACGTTGCCGTAGGGAGAGCATACCACGTGAATGAGAGCAGTGTACGCTGTATCTATCATCTTGGGTCATCTTAGTTCGGGAGGTAGTTGTCCCTTTCGGTCCCAACTACAGCCTTTGAAACGGCCGACTTCCTCAGGGCCAACACCCTGAAAATCATAGTGAAATAGAAATTCTTGCCGCAGTAACTGCCAGTGCTCCAAGAGTGCTGCAAGAGTGGAGATAAAGGCCGTCCTTTAACTAAGCCTCGTCGTTGTTATTGTAATGGCGTCTCACTCGTAGCAAAATGACGTGCGCTAATCTTCCTGGCGACGTTTAACATGCATTACTAGCTGTCCTGACTGATGAATTCTTTACAACAGAAGATGAAAAGGAAGCTGCAGTGGTTATGGTGGCACAGAGAGGTGAAATGCAATGGAAACACCTATATGTGTTTGTTTTGGCCGCCATATTTGCTGATGACGTCATCACAGCACTAAAGCGCTCCACCACTCAAAGCCGGCAACTCGTGCTGCCGCGTCACGCGTCTGAGATCACTCGGGACGTTCCGAGAGTCCCGATTCCCTCTCTCAAACGCAGCCCAGGAGTGTTTCTAAGGGGGGCACTAATTTTGTATGGATTTTTGAATAGTACGGGGATCCTGGGTCTTTAACCCCCGCACTATTTGAAGGACGACTGTATTTATTTCTGCCCTTGAGCTGTCTCCTTTACTGTAATAAATTAAACACACACTAAGATGATGTCACCTCAGATAACCTGCCATTGCCTCATCTTATAGCGTTTGACACACTCTAAAAATATTTCCTCTTCCTTGCAGGTTAGTCGATGGATGGGCGAGGCTTAGGAAGGGTGTTGGTGGTGGGGTGGACGATGCCAACGACTCGGGTGTCCAGGTAAGGGGGGCGGAGAGGTGGTGGTGATGGTGGTGGTGGTGGTGGTGGGAAGAATGATTGTGGCGAGGATGCTGTGGTAATGAGACTGGATTTGATGATGATGAAGTGGAAGAGGAGGAGGAGGAGGAGGAAGAGGAAGAAGAAAAGAAAGAGAAAGAGGAAGAGGAAGAGGAAGAGGAGGAGGAGGAGGAGGAGGAGAAGGAGGAGGAAGAAGAAGAGGAAGAATAAGGATAATAATAATAACAGGAAGAAGAAGAAGAAGAAGAAGAAGAAGAAGAAGAAGAAGAAGAAGAAGAAGAAATTAGAATAAATAAAGAAGACGAAGAACATGAACAAGAAGAGCAGGAAGAAGAAGAAGAAGTGGAAGAAATTAGAATAAAGAAAGAAGACGAAGAACAAGAAGAAGAAGAAGAAGAAGAAGAAGAAGAAGAAGAAGAAGAAGAAGAAGAAAAAGAAGAAGAAGAAGAAGAAAACACATGAAGTTCGTAAACACCCAAACCAAACACAAAACACTTCGAAAATTCCTTGTGTAGTGTTCGGCGTTGATAAAGAAGCTCAGAAATTCACACACACACACACACACACACACACACACACACACACACACACACACACACACACACACACACACACACACACACACACGCACACACACACGGGAAATTTCTTTAGCATCGGGTGTCGCGTGGAAAACCTGACCTTTACGGAGACTACAGTTTGGTTATGGCGCTGAGAATATCACTGTGTGGCGCTGCGGAACTGGCCCTTTAAAGAACAAACAGACTGAACACAAGGGCGAGGTAGGACACACACTGGTAGGTAGGACACACATTGGCCCTCTTGTGATTGCCTTCATATCTGCTTCTGATGAATTATGAGTGATGGTGATTGATGGTGAGTGTATGCTGTCTGTATCGTGAGTGCTGGTAAGTCATCGGAGGTGTATAAATAGAAACGTATAGATACACAGATATTTACAGATAGATAGATGGATAGATATGAATGCGTAATGGTTGGCGTAGCTTACAAACACACGCTAAGGTACGACAAAGGGCCAAGGGCTTTAAAAGAACCATATCTATCTATCTATCTATCTGTCTATCTATCTATCTATCTATCTATCTATCTCTTAATAGCATAGAAACACAGGGAGTCTGCAAGAAGCCAGTCAGACCATACGAAGGGCAGCTCCGGCACCTCTGTAGAACATATTTACCTTGAATTTACCTTGAAGCGCTTCTGCCTCAAGAGAGCGTTATACCCTCGATGTACGTTGAGGCAGGGCCACGGCGTTGCCGCCACAGGGACGCCAGGAGACTGCAGAAGGAGACTCAGTCTACACATTGGGCAGCTTCGGTAGAACAAACACCTGTCCTTCCTATCCACATACATACCTAGCTTTTAAAATAGGTAAAACTACTAGCCATATCCCCCTTACCCCCGCTCCCCCCAGGTAAATGAAGGCAGGGGTGATAGCAGGGGGCGGGGGCGGCGGAACTAGCCTCACCTCTGTAGTGTGCCGCATCTCGCTCCCCACGGGTCCAGACGTGTCGTTTTTGGTGGCGCATCTTAAATTGAATCTGAGTTATGTTTCTGTGGTGTTGGGGGTGGGGGTGAGGGTGTGTGGGGGGAGGGTGGGGAGGGGGGTGAAGGGGGTATGGGTGCTGGTGTCTGTGTGTGTGTGGGGGGGGGGTACTGTGTGTGTTTGTGTGTGTGGGGGGGTACTGTGTGTGTTTTTGTGTTTGGGGGGTAAGGGTGTGTGTGTGTGTGTGTGTGTGTGTGTGTGTGTGTGTGTGTGGAGTGAATAAGGAAGTGGGAAAGTGATGGTAACGTTTGTGGAGTGTAAAGGGAATTGGAAGGGAGAAAAAAGGGTTTGTGGTATAGACACAATTTAAAGGGAGTGTGAAAGAGAAAAAAAAAGGTAGGGAGTGTGAATAGGATAACGAGGGAGGAGTGCTGGAGTGATGAGGTGACTAGAGAAGTGTGTGTGTGTGGGGGGGGGGGGGGGCGTCGCGGCGGCTTGGTCATCGGCGCCGAGACCTGCCAATCGAGTTCATTTGGCCTGGAGATGATGAAGTTGACGTGAATAAAGCAACATAAAGGATCATATTTGTTTCACGACGTTAGGGAGTACTCTTATACCTCTCTCTCTCTCTCTCTCTCTCTCTCTCTCTCTCTCTCTCTCTCTCTCTCTCTCTCTCTCTCTCTCTCTCTCTCTCATAGAGAACATTAGACTCTATAATGATGCCAGGCGACGAGTAAAAAGACTAGTAGGTCAGGCAAAGCGTAGATATGAAGAAAATATTGCAGCCAACTGTAAAAATAACCCGAAATCTTTCTTCAGTTACATAAACAACAGAAAGGCGATCAAAAGTGGTATTGGACCTTTAACAAACAGCGACGGTGCACTAGTGACTGACAGCCAACACATTGCAAACCTCTTAAACATATACTTTTCCTCGGTGTTTAATACTAACAGTCTTCCTCTCGCTACCACCAACACCAGTACTATTGTAAATCTCGAGCATGCATTGCCTAATTTTGAAATAACAACCGATGAAGTCCTTAAAGCTCTCCATTCACTTAAAACAAATAAAAGTCCTGGACCTGACAAAGTATATCCAACTCTGCTGAAAGAAACGAAGAGCGAAATACTCTCCTCCCTCACAACCGTATTCAATATGTCCTTGCGACAAGGCATCGTCCCTTCAGATTGGAAAAAGGCTAACGTGACACCGATTTTCAAGAAAGGAGACAAAAAAGTACCAGGTAATTACAGGCCCATTAGTCTAACTTCGGTTGTAGGTAAGCTACTTGAGGGCATAATTAGAGACAAAATTGTGAGTTACCTTGAAAGCCACTCATTGATTGGGGACTCACAACATGGCTTCCGAAACAAAAGATCCTGCCTATCAAACCTATTAACCTTTTATAACGACCTCTTCACTGTTTATGACGTAACCAAATCACTGGACGTAGTCTATCTTGATTTCAGAAAGCGTTTGATAAAGTCCCGCATCATAAATTACTTTACAAATTAAAGCAAATAGGTATTGACGGTCAAGTAAACCAATGGATCGCGAATTGGTTGAGCAACAGACAACAAAGAGTAGTGATTGACGGATTTAACTCAGAGTGGGCGCCTGTCACTAGTGGCGTCCCTCAGGGCTCGGTCCTGGCCCAGTGCTCTTCATTATTTACATCAACGACGTGGATGTTGGACTCAATAACCGCATTAGTAAATTTGCAGACGGCACAAAGATTGGTAACTCGGTTCTCACTGACGAAGACAGGCAAAGCCCAAGAGGATTTGCACAAAATTTTCAGCTTGGTCGGATAGATGGAGATGCCCTTTAACGTAGACAAGTGCCAGGTCCTTCAAGTTGGAACGAAGAATAAGAAGTTCGAATACGAAATGCGCGGCGTTAAACTCAAAAGCGTTCAATGCGTCAAAGACTTGGGGTCAAAATCGCGTCAAACCTCAAATTCTCACAGCAATGCATCGATCCAGCAAATAAAGCGAACATAATTTTGGGCTACATTAAAAGAAACTTTGTATTCAATAATAAAGATGTAATAATCCCTCTCTACAACAGTTTAGTCAGACCCCACTTGGAATATTCTGTACAGTGTTTGTCCCCCCACCATGCAAAGTATATTGATAAATTATAAGGTGTTCAGCGTCGGGAAAAGAAAATGATCCTTCCTTGCGCAACAAATCCTACGAAGAAAGGCTTTCTATCCTTAACATGTTCTCTCTTGAGAAACGTCGCCTCCGAGGAAAATTGATCGAATGTTTTAAAATACTTAATGGTTTCACGAATGTAGACAGATCAACATTGTTTATGATCGATGACAGTCTGCGCACGAGGAACAATGGCGTAAAACTCAGATGTAGACAAGTAAATTCAGATTGCACCAAATTTTTCTTCACCAACGTTGTAGTGCGAGAATGGAATAAGCTTCCACCATCAGTGGTCCAGTGTAACACGATTGACTCCTTCACAAATAAGCTCGACCGTCACTTCCTTCAACTTAATATCAACTAGAGTAGAAATGCAACGTTTTGGAGTCTTCTGATTAATGTAGAATCACTTAGGTTTAAGGACAGACCACCAAGTCTGGACCATGGGGTCTGTGTGGTCTGATTTTCTATGTAAATCTATGTAAATCTCTCTCTCTCTCTCTCTCTCTCTCTCTCTCTCTCTCTCTCTCTCTCTCTCTCTCTCTCTCTCTCTCTCTCTCTCTCTCTCTCTCTCTCTCTCTCTCTCTCTCTCTCTCTCTCTCTCTCTCTCTATCTATCTATCTATCTTTCTGTAAATAGCTATGTATCTATACGTTTCTGTTTATAACTGTTTGTTTACTCATATATAGTTATCTTTGTTTATTTTGTCACCTCTTAAAGAATTTTAGTTTATCATCCATCTATCTATCTATCTATCTCACTTTCTCCCTATTCATCTCTCTGTCTATCTCTCTATATCTCTGTAAATGCATACGTATGTAGCCTATCCTTATGTTTTCTATCTCTCTATCTGTCTATTTAGTATACACCCTCTTGTTTATCTGTTTATCTGCTCGCCTCTTTAAGACTCAGCCAGGCCAATAGGTCGTAAGGCGTGCATGTGATGGCGCTGACGGAGGCGCTGCAGGAGGGTGACGAGGGAGGGAGGCGCCGTGTGTTGTCTGGCTGGGCGCTGAATGGTAATCTGGCGGCGGTGGTGGCGTTTAACAGCAGTGTTAGGGATTGCTTACGGCCCTCCGCTGGCTCATGAAGCAGTGCTGAGGTAATGAGGAAGGTGAGGGAGGGCGTGAGGGCGAGGTTGCAAAGAGGGACGGTTTAGTGAAGGGAAGGTAAAATAAGGAATGAAAGAGGTAGAAGGAAAGTGTGTAAGGGAAAGACATGAAAAGAATTAAGTCATAAGTAAGGGGACTGTTTAGTGAAGGGAAGATAAAGTAAGGAATGAAAGAGGTTGAGAAAAGTATGTTAGGGAAAGACACAGAAAAAGATGAAGCTAAAAGTGTGATAGGGAAAGACCTAAATAGAATATAGTCACAAGTTAGGAGACGGTTTAATGAAGAGAAGGGAAAGTAAGGAATAAAAGTGGTGGAGAAAAGTGTGTTAGGGAAAGACAGAAGAAGGTTAAGCCAAAAGTGTTAGGGAAAGACATAAAAAGAATAAAGTCATAAGCTAGGGAGACTATTTAGTGAAGGGAAGGTAAAGTAAGGAGTGAAAGAGGTGGAGATAAGTGTGTTAGGGAAAGACATTGAAAAGATAAAGCCAAAAGTGTGTAAGGGAAAGACAAAAAAAATAAAGTCATAAGTAAGGGGACTGTTTTAGTAAAGGGAAGGTAAAGTAAGAAATGAAAGAGGTTGAGAAAAGTATGTTAGGGAAAGACACAAAAAAAGATAAGGCCAAAAGGGTATTAGGGAAAGACATGAAAAGAATATAGTCATAAAGTTAGGGGGACGGTTTAGTGAAGGGAAGGTAAAGTAAGGAATGAAAGAGGTAGAAGAAAAGTGTGTTAAGGAAAGACACTGAAAAGATAAAGCCAAAGGTGTGTAGAGGAAAGACATGGAGAGAATAAAGTCATGAATTAGGGAGACGGTTTAGTGAAGGGAAGGGAAAGTTAACAATAAAAGAGGTGGAGAAAAGTGCGTTAGGGAAAGACAGAAAAAGATAAGGCCAAAAGGGTATTAGGGAAAGACATGAAAAGAATATAGTCATAAAGTTAGGGGGATGGTTTAGTGAAGGGAAGGGAAAGTAAGGAATGAAAGAGGTGGAGAAAAGTGTGTTAGGGAAAGACATAAAAAGAATAAAGTCACAAGGTAGGGAGACGATTTAGTGAAGGGAAGGGAAAGTAAGGAGTGAAAGAGGTTGAGAAAAGTGCGGAAGGGAAAGACACTGAAAAGATTGAGCCAAAAGTGTGTTAGAGAAAGACATATATAAAAAGAATACAGTCATCAGTTAGGGAGACGATTTAATGCAGGGAAAGTTAAGTAAGGAATGAAAGAGGAGGAGAAAAGTGTGTTAGGGAAAGACAAAGAAAAGGTAAAGCCACGTGTTAGGGAGACGATATGGAAAAGTAAGACAACGAATAGCGAAGGGAAAGTAAAGTACAAGGAATAAAAGCGGCGGATAAAAGTGTGTAAGGGAAAGACGTGAAGAAGTATAGTAACAAATAAAGTAACAAAGAGGCAAGGACCCAAGCAGGTGAAGGAGAAGAGGTAAAGACAGGTAGGCAGGTAAGTCGGCAGGTGGGTGGGGAGGTAAGCAGGTAGGCAGATGTTAGTGTGATGATTAGCATGATCTGTGGACCTTACATAACCCAGTGACGCTTGGGGCGGAGGGGAGTGAATTGCGGGGGAAAAGTGGGTCAGGGGGAGACGTGAAAACATATATACAGTCACGTTGGTAGTTGTTGCTGATGCTTTAAGACTGTCCTCCCTTACGCCTTTGTCTCTTGAAGTAATGCTGAGGTGGTGAGGGCTGGATTCGGTGTGGTGAAGGGAAGGGAACAAGTAACAGAGAGGGTGAAAAGTGGGTTAGAGACGTGAAGATATAGACACACACAAACACACACACACACACACACACACACACACACACACACACACACACACACACACACACACACACACACACACACACACACACACACGTTGGTAGTTGTTGGTAATGCTTCAAGACTCTCCTTCCTCCTTCCTTTGTCTCTAGAAGTAATGCTGAGGTCGTGAGGGCTAGAGACGGTGTGGTGGAGGGAAGGGAACAAATAATAAAGGTGAAAAGTGGGTTAGAGACGTGAAAATATAGACACACACACACACACACACACACACACACACACACACACGTTGGTAGTTGTTAGTGATGCTTCAAGACTCTCCTCCCTCCTTCCTTTGTCCCTAGAAGTAATGCTGAGGTCGTGAGGGCTGGAGATGGTGTGGTAAAAGGAAGGAAATAGATAATATAGAGGGTGAAAGGTGGGTTAGAGAGAGACGTGAAGATATATACACACGTTGGTAGTTGTTGATGATACTTCAAGACTCTCCTTCCTCCTTCCTCTGTCCCTTGAAGTAATGCTGAGGTGCTGAGGGCTGGAGATGGCGTGGCTAAAGGAAGGTAAAGTAAATGACAGACAGTGTGAAAAGTGTATTATAAGGAAAGACTTGAAAAGGTAAAGCCCCATGAGAATGAGAGACCTGAAAAGTTAAAGCTATAGATAACGGAAAGGTTGATAAGTGTGTTAGAGAAAGGCGTGGAAATATACTTACACAGTCGTTGGTAGTTATGTAGTAATTGGTATGTTGTAAGGCCGTCCTCCCTCCTTCCTCCCTGCTCATGATGCTGTTAGTGTAGTGCCGGAAACTCCACGTCAGACATAAGTATCAAACGTGTTAGCTCAGATAAGTCGAGTCAGGTAAGATGTCAGGATAAGTTAGCCAGCGTAAAGTCAGGTTCATTAATGTTGACCCATCACCAGACCCCAGTTCATTCGTGTTCTGGCGAGGAATATGTTGCTGTGTCAGGGCAGGTTTGTTTACGGTGTGCTGACGGCGTGTAAACAGCAATCATCTGCATCCTGGACGTTGCTGAATGTTATGAGTGCTGGACCTACACGTTTATTTAGCCCGTGATTGCATTTACGTCTGTCTTGTCTTACCTGTGGTCGCTGTGTACTAAAAACTAATAAGCTGTGGCGAGGTAACTACAGAGTGTTGTGTTTGACTAAACCTTATTCCATACAGTTCCATTTACCTTCAGCCTCTGTGTGCTGTAATAATTGTGTACTAAGATGAGCTCAGAGGTCACGTGCAGCTAATTTATATATATATATATATATATATATATATATATATATATATATATATATATATATATATATATATATATATATATATATATATATATATATATATATATATATATATATATATATACACACACACATATACACACACACATTTGCTTAACA
>NW_026111556.1:357500-397500 GCF_024679095.1 Eriocheir sinensis | reverse complement strand
CGTGAAGAAGAAGAAAAGAAGATGATTAAGACGAAACCGAAGAAGAAAAGAAGAAGAAACACCAAATAGAAAGGAAGAAGAAACAAGAAGAAGAAGAAGAAGAAGAAGAAGAAGAAGAAGAAGGAGAAGAAGAAGAAGAGGAAGAACAACAACAACAATTAAAATTTATATAAGTATACCCCCAAAGATGCTGCTCCCACAAAGATGGCACAAGAACACCACGCCTCCACACCACGCCTCCACACCACGCCTCCACCACAAACTGCACTAAGGCTCAGCACTCTCCCCCCCTCCCCCCCCGAGCTGCCCATTCCCCCTTCTTCACCTTCCTGTCACCCTCTATTATTCTCTGTTCTTTCTTGCCTTTCTTCCGCTCACCGTCTATCAATTTACCTATCAATCTATCTCTCCTGTTACCTCCTTCCTTTATTCGTCTACTCGCTAAAGTGGTCAGTCTGGTTTAATTTATTTTCTTTCTGCCATTTTCTTTTAGCTAAGGCTCAAACATCCCTTCCTCTCCTTTCTTTCCCCCTTTCCTAAACTACCCATTCCTCTTCTTCACCTCCCCATTACCTCACTATTATCCTCTATTCCCTCAACACTAACCTCATCCCCTTCCCCCAGCTCCCTTTTCTCAAATAGCCGTCCGTTCCATCTTCTTTCCCTGCCTATTACCTCACTATTATTCTCTTTCCCCTTAATACTAACCTCATCCCCTTCCCACCTCCCCCTACCTATTATCTCACTATTATCCTCTATTCCCCCTCAATACTAACCTCATCCCCACAGCCCCCCCCAGCTCCCTTTCTAATAACCGTCCGTTCCACCTTCTTCCTCTTCCCCTCTTTCCCCCGCCAGCCGCCGCGTCCTCCCCGTCGCCGCCGCTTCAGGCCAAACAAAACAGCCCCGGTGATGCCGCGCTGTTTAATTAAATGTATTATTTTTGACTCCGTTCCGCCGCCGTCACGCCGCTCCGTAAATTAACTGCTAGGAACGGTGGGAAAAGAAGTCAGTCACCCGGGCTCGCAGTCATCAAGGGGGGGGAGAGAGAGAGAGAGAGAGAGAGAGAGAGAGAGAGAGAGAGAGAGAGAGAGAGAGAGAGAGAGAGAGAGAGAGAGAGAGAGAGAGAGAGAGAGAGAGATGCGGCCCTTTCACTCTTTAAATCAATTACCTTTCCCCTTAATCAATTACCTTTCCCTTTTGTCATTTATCTTTCCCTTTTTTAAGCCTCGCCTCGTATGTGAGTGAGAGGAGTGGCAGGGTGAGGACTTGCCGGCGAGAGCTCCTTGGAACTGCTGGGTCGGCAAGTCAAGTCAAGCAGGATAATGTACCTAAAATAAATTGGATTTGCACTCCATGTCGTCATAAAGCGTCTCTCGCTTCCAACATTGTTGAAAAATTGGATAAATTCAAGCAAGAATTATCTAGAGAAATATCTGTGGTTAAAGATGAGGTTGTATCTCGGATGTCCAGTGTTAAGGAGGAGTTGAGTGAGGTGGCAGGCGTGATTTTTTTTTTTTTTTTTTTTACAACAAAGGAGACAGCTCAAGGGCATAAAAATGGAAACTAATAAAAAAAACCTGCTACTCGCTGCTCCTAAAAAGACTCCAAAGAGGTGGCCGAAAGAGGGGTCAATTTCGGGAGGAGAGGTGTCCTGATACCCTCCTCTTGAAAGAGTTCAAGTCGTAGGCAGGAGAAAATACAGATGAAGGAAGATTGTTCCAGAGTTTACCAGCGTGAGGGATGAAAGAGTGAAGATGCTGATTAACTTGTGCGTAAGGGATTTGGCTAGTATAGGGATGAGCATGAGTAGAAAGTCGTGTGCAGCGGGGCCGCGGGAGGGGGGGAGGCATGCAGTTAGCAAGTTCAGAAGAGCAGTCAGCATGAAAATATCGATAGAAGATAGAGAGGCAACATGGCGGCGGAATTTAAGAGGTAGAAGACTATCAGTAAGAGGACGAGAGCTGATGAGACGACATTGGACATCGAATTGTGATAATTTAAAGGAAATATCAGATAAATGGAAAATGAAACTGGATATCACAACCCAACGTTCTTTCCCTTCACCTAACGTTCTTTCCCTTCACCCAACGTTCTTTCCCTTCACCCAACGTTCTTTCACTTCAACCAACGTTTTTTCCCATCACCCAATGTTCTTTCCCTTCACCCAACGTTTTCTCCCTTTACCCAACCTTCTCTCCCTTCACCCAACGTTCTTTCCCTTCACCCAACGTTCTCTCCCTTCACCCAACGTTCTTTCCCTTCACCGAACGTTCTTTCCCTTCACCCAACGTTCTCTCCCTTCACCCAACGCTCTTTCCCTTCACCCAACGTTCTTTCCCTTCACCCAACGTTCTTTCCCTTCACCCAACGTTCTCTCCCTTCACCCAACGTTCTTTCTCTTTACCCAACGTTCTTTCCCTTCACCCAACGTTCTTTCCCTTCACCCAACGTTCTCTCCCTTCACCCAACGTTCTTTCCCTTCACCCAACGTTCTGTCCCTTCACCCAACGTTCTCGCCCTTCACCCAACGTTACTTTTCCTTCAACCAGCGTTCTTTCCCTTCATCCAACGTTTTTTTCCCTTCACCCAACGTTTTTTTCCCTTCACCCAACGTTCTTTCCCTTCACCCAACGTTCTAGCTTTACCTGTCACCCTTCCCTCCCCCATCCTTCATCCAGCGTTCTCTCCCTTCACCCACCTAACTGTCCCTTCACTCACTCAACTATTCCCTTCCCTTCACCCGACGTTCCCTTCCTTCACTTACCCAGCTGTTCCTTCCCTTCATTCACCCAATCACGGTTCCCCTCTTCCCTTCCCCCAGCTTCCCCCATCACTTATGCCTCCATCTTGTCACCCAACGTTCTCTCTTCAGCCAGCATTCTCCCTTCCACCCACCATACCCACGTCACCGAACTACCCCCGTCAAGTACTATTTCCCTTCGTCACCCAGAGTTCTCCTTCAGTAACTCAGGATTCACCTTTCACCCAACAATCCTTGAGTCACCCAGTGTCCCTCGTTGTGTAGCGCAACATCCCCCAAACTCAGGTCACCCAACATTCCTTCCTTCACCCAAAACACCATCCGTCAGTCACCCAGTCAGCAGTTTCATATCTACATGGCCATATTCTTCGTGTTCGCCCATGTCACCCAGCGCTGCCTTCGTCCCCCAGCCTTTCCCCGTCCCCCTGCCTTCCCCGTCACCCAGCGTTCCCTTATCAACTTGTCCCTTTTCCTCTCCCCACGGTATCATGTTACAAATGTCCACTCATGTCAGCCAGCGATCAACATGTCCCTTTCTTTCCTCTCCCCCACGGTCTCATGTTACAAATGTCCACTCATGTCAGCCAGCGTTCCCTTATAAACATGTCCATTTCTTTCCCCTCCTCCACGGTCTCAGGTTACAAATGTCCACTCATGTCACCCAGCGTTTCCTATCATGTCCCGTCCCTCGTCCCTTCCCCCGCGTCCTCGGGTTATCACTGTTTCCCCGCTAACATGTTCCGCTGTCAGCCAATATTCCTCCGTCGGCTGGTCCGGCGGCGCGCTCTTCCCCTCCTCGTCCTCCTCCTCCGCCTCGTCCTCCTCCTGGCACCAATTTGTAGGTCATTGTCGTCCTGTCACACATCCCGCCCGTCACCGCCTCGTCTGACCCTCCTCGCCGCTGCTGCTGGGCTGGAGTTTGTTGTGACGTCTAAGCCAATGGGTCTGGGGTGGTGTTAGTGGCCTGGTCTCTGATGCTTTTGTTAGGGGAGAATTGATGGGTTATAGTGGTGGTATTTTTTGTTGAAATGTTTGCTAACTATTTTCCTCCCCTTCCCCTGACGTTCCTCCCCTTCCCCTAACGTTCCTATTAGTTCCTCTTGCTCTCTCCTCTAAAGGAATTCAGCGCCTCGTGACTCAAGATGCCGCGGCGCCAAGCTTCCCTGATCAGTCAACCCAATCGAATCCAATCGCCTTTTGTAATTTTTGTTTTCTTTCTCCTCTCTCGGGCCGACACACTGCACGGCTTTCTGTGCCATCTTTTTTCTTTGTCTTTCTTCTTTTCTTCTTTCTTTATCTTCTTTCTTCATAATCTTCTTTCTTTTCTTCTTTGTCTTCTTTTCTTTCTTCTTTCTTCTTTATCTTCTTTTCTTTCTTCTTTAGCTTCTTCCTTTATCTTGCTATTGTTTTTTTGCACCTTTTTATTTTTCTTCTTTATCCTTCTTCTGTTCCTTCCTTCCTTCCTTTCTCTGTTCTTCTCTTCTTCCTCGTCATCCTCTGTTTTTCTCCTTTCTTGCCTCTCATTCTCGTCTTCTTTGTTATTTTTGTTTCTTCACTCCTTTATTTATTCTTTTCTTCCTTGTCATCTTCGTTTTTTTGCCTCAAGTCTATTTTTCTCTTCTCCATTATCATCTGTTTCTTCTCCATCCTTCTAATCTCTTCTTCTTTTCAATTTCTTTGTTATCTACCATTTCTTTACTCTTTGATTTTATTCTTCTCGTGTTTCTATATTCCTTTCTTCCTCCTATTCTTCTTTTCTCCTTTGTCACCATCTGTTTCTGTATTCACGTCTCACCGCTATTCTTCTTCCTTCTCTTTGTCCCATGTTCTTCTTTACACCTTTCTTACCACCATTATTCTCTCCTCTCCTTTGTCATCTCTTTCTTTACTCACTCCTTGCGTCCATTCTTCTCGTCTTCCTTTGTCTGTCTACTGTTCTCTCTCACCTGGTGAACCTCTTACCTGCTTTCCCCTTTCACACGCTTCTTTTCCACGTCGTTGTACTCTCTATAGCGTTGTTGGTAGAGTCGTTCGTCATTGTTCGTATTCTTGTATAGTCTCGAAGTTTTGTGTAACGAAGCCCGTATTCTCAGACGATTTCGGGACTCACAACAGCTGTTTCCGAAGGCCACAAAGGAGGTTAGTGGAGGAGTGTTTTTCACGTTCATGGTGCAGAAGGGTTCTCAAACTATTGCTAGGCTCATAAAACTACACTTGGAAATACTAGGCCCATATTCTGACGCTTTCGACTCACAACAGCTATTTCCAAAGGCCACAAAGGAGGTAAGTCGGGTTCTCATGAGTGTTTCTTCACGTTCATGGTGCAGAGCCTTGTCAAACTATCAATCGCCTCATAAAACTACCCTTGGAAATACTAAGCCCATATTCTCAGAGGCTTCCGGCACTCACACAACAGCTGTTTCCAAAGGCCACAAAGAGATTAGTCGGGTTCTCGTGAGTGTTTCTTCACGTTCATGGTGCAGAAGTGTGGTCAGACTATCGCTAGGCTCAAAAAAACTACCCATAGAAATATTAATCGGTCTGCCCATGGAAATATTAACACCACCTCTACGAAAGCCTTACTATATGTGGGTGTGTGAGCCCCGGAATGTTTGAGAATACGGATCTTTTTGTTTGCTCTTCACCCGCATAGATCATGCTTATATACTTCATTGTTTCCTGCGTGTTCTCATGTGTCTATCACCGTCACCAACCCTTTCATGTTCTGGTGTGGACTCAGGCGGCTTACTCCTGCTGTTGCTCTTCATCCACGCATAACACGTACTCTTTCCTTATATTCTTGTGTTTTCTCTCTTCCTTTCTAATCTTCTATTCTCCTTCCTCCTCCTCGTATAATATATGTAACACCTTTACCAACCCTTGATGCTCTTCCGTCGACCTAGGAAGTGAGAGAGGGAGAGGAGAGAGTGAAGGACGGAGGTAAGGAGGAATAGAGGGAGGGAGAGAGGGAGGGAAGGGGAGAGAAGGAAGGAGGGGGAGAGAAGGAAGGAGGGGAGAGGAGGGAGGGAATATTCTGGACGCTATATTCAGACACACACACTTCCCTGTCCCCTCCTGTATCCTGTCCCTTCTTTTCTTGTCTCCTTTCTCCTTCTCTGTGTACTTCCTCTGGCAATTATTTCTTAGCATTGTGTCGTAGGAGTTTACTTCTTTGGCGTTACTCTCAAGTCCCATAGAACACACACACACACACACACACACACACACACACACACACACACACACACACACACACACACACACACACACACACTCTCTCTCTCTCTCTCTCTCTCTCTCTCTCTCTCTCTCTCTCTCTCTCTCTCTCTCGTCCCCTTTGTCAGTACTCTTTCCTCTTCGCCTTTTAAAATGACATTACCTCCGTTCTCTCCTCCTCCTCACTTGCATTCCGTCCGTCCCTTCGTCAGCCATCGTCCAGTCATCAGTAACTGTCCCTGTTTTTGTGTTCCTGTTCCTCCTTCACCCTTTGCTCACTCACGTCCACAGTCACTTAAAGTTCCTCGTTCCTCATCACTCGTGTCTTTATCTTTTTTTTTTTTTTTTTTTTTCACAGCAAAGGAGACAGCTCAAGGGCACAAAAAAGTAAACATTAATAAAAAAAAAAAGCCCGCTACTCGCTGCTCCTAAAAAGAATCCAAAGAGGTGGCCGAAAGATAAGTCAGTCTCGGGAGGAGAGGTGTCCTGATACCCTCCTCTTGAAAGAGTTCAAGTCGTAGGCAGGAGGAAATACAGATGAAGGAAGATTGTTCCAGAGTTTACCAGCGTGAGGGATGAAAGAGTGAAGATGCTGGTTAACTCTTGCATAAGGGGTTTGGACAGTATAGGGATGAGCATGAGTAGAAAGTCGCGTGCAGCGAGGCCGCGGGAGGGGGGGAGGCATGCAGTTAGCAAGTTCAGAAGAGCAGTCAGCGTGGAAATATCGATAGAAGATAGAAAGAGAGACAACATCGCGGCGGAATTTAAGAGGTAGAAGACTATCAGTAGGAGGAAGAGAGCTGATGAGACAAAGAGCCTTAGCCTCCACTCTGTCCAGAAGAGCTGTGTGACTGGAGCCCCCCGACGCATGAGATGCATACTCCATACGAGGGCGGACAAGGCCCCTGTATATGGACAGCAACTGTGCAGGGGAGAAGAACTGGCGGAGACGGTACAGAACGCCCAGCCTCGAGGAAGCTGATTTAGTAAGAGATGAGATATGAAGTTTCCAGTTGAGATTTTGAGTTAAGGATAGACCGAGGATGTTTAGTGTTGAGGAAGGTGATAGCTGGGTGTTGTCAAAGAATAGGGAATAGTTGTTTGGAAGATTGTGTCGAGTGGATAGGTGGAGAAACTGTGTTTTTGAGGCGTTGAAGGACACCAGGTTCTTCTTGCCCCAATCGGAAATAATAGTAAGGTCTGGGGCTGCGTTCTGCAGCCTCCAGCCTTGAGTCTTTAAGTTCATGAAGTGTGGGTCTTCTATTAAAAGAAGTTGAATAATGCAGAGTGGAATCATCGGCGTAGGAATGGATAGGACAGTTCGTTTTGGAAAGAAGTTCATCAATGAACAACAGAAAAGAGTGGAGATAGGACAGAACCCTGTGGGACACCACTGTTAATAGATTTAGGAGAAGAACAGTGACCGTCTACCACGGCAGAAATAGAACGGTCAGAAAGGAAACTGGAGATAAAGGTACAGAGAGAAGGATAGAAACCGTAGGAGGGTAGTTTAGAAAGCAAGATTTGTGCCAGACCCTATCAAAAGCTTTTGATATGTCCAGCGCAATAGCAAAAGTTTCACCGAAACGGCTAAGAGAGGATGACCAAGAGTCAGTTAAGGTTAGAGATCACCAGTAGAACGCCCTTGCGGAACCCATACTGGCGATCAGATAGAAGGTCAGAAGTGGAAGGTGCTTTTGAATCTTACGGTTAAGGATTGATTCAAAAGCTTTAGATAGACAAGAAAGTAAAGCAATAGGACGGTAGTTTGAGGGATTGGAGCGGTCACCTTCTTAGGTACAGGCTGTGTGAAGGCATACTTCCAGCAAGAAGGAAAGGTAGATGTTGACAGGCAGAGGCGAAAGAGTTTGACCAGGCAGGGTGACAGCACGGAGGCACAGTTTTTAAGGACAATAGGAGGCACTCCATCAGGTCCATAAGCCTTCTGAGGATTGAGGCCAGAGAGGGCATAGAAAACATCATTTTGAAGAATCTTTATAACAGGCATAAAGGAGTCAGAGGGGGGATGAGTAGGAGGAATATGCCCAGAATCGTCCAGAGTGGAGTTTTAGAAAAGTTTGAGAGAAGAGTTCAGCCTTAGAGATAGATGAGACGGCAGTGTTGCCGTCAGGACTGAGGAGTGGAGGAAAGATGAAGAAGTGAAGTGGGCGGAGATGTTTGTGGCTAGATGCCAGAAGTCACGGGAAGAGTTAGAAAGCAAGGTTTTGACATTTTCTATTAATGAAAGAATTTTTGGTTAGTCGGAGAATAGATTTGGCACGATTTCGGGCAGAAATGTAAAGTTCATAATTAGCATTAGTTTGAAGGCTCTGGTATCTTTTGTGAGCTACCTCTCTATCATTGACAGCACGAGAACAAGCGTGATTAAACCAAGGCTTTGTAGCGTGAGGAGTAGAGAAATAACGAGGAATGTATGCCTCATGTCCAGAGACAATCACCTCTGTGATGCGCTGATCACACACAGAGGGGTCTCTATACTGGAAGAAATAATCATTCCACGGAATCGGAAAAGTACATCCTCAGGTCGTCCCACCGAGCTGAAGCAAAATGCCAGAAGCATCGCCTCTTCGGTGGGTCCAGAGGATGTACAGGAGCGATAGGACAGGATGCAGAAATAAGATTGTGATCGGAGGAGCCCAACGGAGAGAACAGTTTGACAGAATAAGCAGAAGGGTTTGAGGTAAGGAAGAGGTCTAGAATGTTGGGCCGATCTCCAAGACGGTCAGGAATACGTGTAGGGTGCTGGACCAACTGCTCTAGGTCGTTGAGGATAGCAAAGTTGTAGGCTTGTTCACCAGGATGGTCAGTGAAAGAGGATGAAAGCCAAAGCTGGTGGTGAACATTGAAATCTCCTAGGATGGAGATTTCAGCGAAGGGAGAGTGGGTCAAGATGTGCTCCACTTTAGAATTCAAATAGTCAAAGAATTTTACATAGTTGGTAGAGTTAGGTGAGAGATAAACAGCACAGATGTATTTAGCAATAGAATGACAGTGAAGTCTTAACCAGATGGTGGAAAATTCAGAAGAGTCAAGGTCGTGGGCACGAGAGCAAGTGATGTCGTTGCACGTAGGCGCAACATCCAGCTTTGGATTGAAATTTAGGATAGAGATAGTAGGAGGGAACAGAGTAGAGATTGCTGTCAGTAGCCTCAGAAACCTGTGTTTCGGTAAGGAAGAGAAGGTGAGGTTTAGAGGAGGAGAGATGATGTTCCACAGAATGAAAATTAGAGCGAAGACCGCGAATGTTGCAGAAATTGAGAAGAAAGAGGTTCGAGGAGTTATCAAGACACCTCTCGGGTCGGCAGCCAGAAGGGGAGTCCTCCCTGGGGGAATTTGTGGTCCCCCCCCCAGGCGGGGACTCCGAGGCATTGCTTAATTGAGCCATTTTGAATTTTGAATTTTGGAAAAAGGTGTATATGTTATGTGAATGTAGTGTGGTGTGGATAAAGAGAGGATCTGTCTTTAGAGAGCATGCTGAACTACTCTGCATCTAATACTCCTTTGTCAGGTTATATTCCTTTGCTTCCCAAATCTCAAATGCTTCTGGCTCTCACAACATCTATTTCCAAAGGCCACAAAGGAGGTTAGTCGTGTTCTCATGAGAGTTTTATTCATGCTCATTATGCAGGAGCCTTGTCACACTACCACTGGGCTTATAGAACTACAACTTATGGAAATACTAACACAACCTCTAGGAAAGCCTTATCAAATGTAGATGTATGTATTTTTTTCGTTCCACCTTTTCCTACACTTTTTTTATGCCCATGAGCTGCTTCCCTTCCTGTAAAAAAAAAAAAAAAAACCTACGGCTAGGGTAGGCTTTCCAATGTCTTATATAATGGGCCTTTTTCTCAATTAAATGTCCCTTACTTTGTTATTCTTTGCCCTTTTCTATTCTTTTTTGTAAGAGTTGTGCTTAGCGTTTTACTTTTTTGTTGTTTGTTTCTTTGTGTTTTTTTTCCCTTGAGCTGGGGTGGTATTCTCAGACGCTTCCACCTCTCATGTCATCTAAAGGCCAAAATAGAGGTTCATCGGGTTTTCATGGGTGTTTTTCACGTTCATGGTACAGAAGAGGTTTCAAATTACCACCAGGGTCATAACAGTGCCTCTAGGAATGTCCAATACTCCTACGAGAACCCTGTCAAATGTGAGTGTGTAAGCAGCGAAGTGTATGAAAATATGATTCCTGCTTCCTTTGCTGTAAAAAATTCCGCACCTCTGCACCGTCCATCACTGGTCCACACTCTGCCAGCGTCCCGTAAATCACTCCTTATTTTGCCCGGCACAGTGGTCGGTCTCTGGTCTGTCTGGGTGATTAAGGCTCCTGATCCTCCTTTCCTGCCTGATTTGTTTCGACGTGTGTGTGCGGCGTGCGAAGGAGCCTTGTGTGTGTGTGTGTGTGTGTGTGGCTGGGTGGGTAGGTATGAAGACAGAGGGAGAGGAAGAGGAGAAATTAAAGGACGGAGGGAAGAGGAGAGAGAGGAGGGAGAGAGAAAGAGGGAGAGAGAGAGAGAGAGAGAGAGAGAGAGAGAGAGAGAGAGAGAGAGAGAGAGAGAGAGAGAGAGAGAGAGAGAGAGAGAGAGAGAGAGAGAGAGAGAGAGAGAGAGAGAGAGAGATTGCCTGGCGTTCATTAGGTTCCTCATCCATCTTTTTTCTTCTTCTTTCTCCTTCTCTTTTTCTCTTCACATCCTTTTATTGTTCTTGTTCTTGTTTTTATTCATTATTTCCTTTATCTTTATCTTTTCCTCTTTTTTTTTCTTTCTTCTTCTCTTTCTCCTCCATATCTTCCGGCCTTCTCTTCCTCCTCCTTCTCCTCCTCTTATAATTTTGTCTTCTTCTTCCACCTCCTTCCTCTATTGTTCCTCTTCCTTTTCCTTGTCCTCTTCTTCTCTTTCCTCTTCTTCCTCCTCTTCCTCTTCCTCTTATACGTAATTTTATCTTCTAACTCTTTCTTTCACATCCCTCTTCTTCTTCTTCTTCTTCTTCTTCTTTTTCTTCTTCTTCCACCTCCTTCTTCTACTGATCTCTTTCTTCTTACTCTGATCTTCCTCCTCCTCCTCCTCCTCCTCCTCCCTTCGTCACCGTCCCGCCTTCCTTCTTCACGCCGTCTTTATCATCATTATAAATTCCGTCACAATCCTCCGTGCCGCGTTCGGGGGTAACTGCTGCATGCCATTATGTTCACTTTTTGGCGTTCCGTCTCCGCCTCATCCGCCTCGTTATATTACGCTGAAGGACGCTCTGCCGCCCTCACGTGTTGGGCCACCGCCACCTTTACTACTACCACCACTACCACCACGACCATTACCATAACTACCACCACCACCACCACCATTACTATCACTACCACTAGCAACATCACCACCACCACTATCACCTTCACTACTATCACCACTACCACCACTACCATTACCATAACTACCACCACCAGTGTCACCACCATCATTATCACCACCCCCTCCACTGTCACTACCATTACCAACATCACTACCACCTCCACGATTACCACCACCACCACGACCACTAGTTTTACCATCACCATCACCACCAGTATCACCACCACCACTGTTACCACCACTTCCACTAACACTGCTTTAACCAACACCACTAACATCACCACCATAACCACTACCACGACCACCACCAGCATTATCCCCACCACCACCACCACGACCACTAGTTTTACCATCACCATCACCACCAGTATCACCACCACCACTGTTACCACCACTTCCACTAACACTGCTTTAACCAACACCACTAACATCACCACCATAACCACTACCACGACCACCACCAGCATTATCCCCACCACCACCACCACCAGCATCACCACTAACACCATCATCATCACCACCACCACCACCAGCATCACCACTAACACCATCACCATCACCACCAGCATTACCTTCAGCATCACCACCATCATCACCACCACCATGCAGCATCACCACTAACACCATCACCATCACATTCAGCATTACCCTCAGCATAACCATCATCACCACCACCACCACCACCACCACCATCATCATCATCATCATCATCATCATCATCATCATCACCAACAACAACAACAACAACGACAACAGCAACACTAACCGCAGTATTACCACATCACTTCCACATCCACACCCTCTCGCCTGCCACTCTTACCACATCATTCCCTTAATTAATCGTCTTTTCCTCCTCCCCTCACCTCTCTTTACCTCCTTTCTTGTCCTTACTATGTTTCCACTATCGTCTCATCGTTCCCTTCATATCATTCTTTCTCATCGTGTCATCAATATTACTTCACTACCTCCATCACCACCGCAGTTTCCTCCTCCTCCTCCTCCTCCTCCTCCTCCTTCCCCCCCTTCCATAGACGCCTTCCTCAGCGGCCATATATCTGGTGTCGAGTGAAGGAGAAATTGCCACGACAGCCTAAATTGGTAATACCTTTTTTGGCCTCGTGTTATTTTCCTGATGGGCTTCTTATCTTTTATTTTTCGCTCTTTGTTTGTTTTCTTTACCCTATGTAATAAGAAAAGGCATAAGATAAAGGCTGTAGAGTTGGGAGGATACGTAATAAATGCGCGTGGCGGCTGTGCTCATCTCCGTTCCATTGTCCCTTTGCGCCTGTGTTGCGAGAGAACATGAAGGGAGATGATGGGGAAGTGGATGATGGAGGGAGAGATGTGGCAATAGTGGAAGCATGTTGAGGGCAGAGAGGTGTGTATATGAAAGTGATCTGGTAATACTGAAAACACGGGTGGAAAAGGACGATTATTTAAGGGATGTGGCAACAATACAGGGCCAGTGTGACATCCGGGTTACCACAGTTTACCTTCCTCAGGTTTCCCCAGGTACCCATTTACCCACCGCCCCGAAAGGAAGGGTGAACAGCTGGGTGGGTTGCACGCCGACTGCCCAAGCCGGGATTCGAACTCGGACCAGCAGATTCGTAGTTAGGGACGGTAACCACTGCGCCACTGCTCACCGAAAAAAAAATATACCGTGATGACAAAGAGTGGATGTATAGTGCGGTGATGTGACTGGCTGATGGTGATGAAACTAATGCAGTAATTATCGATGACTCGGGCGACGGATAAACGTAGGAAAAAAGGAGTATGAAAATATATTATGACAGAGGAAAAAAAACGACCAGAACATCACAAAAGAATAGTGTTGATCAAAAAAGTATAAGGAAAAAAAAAGGAAAAAAAAAGTGCTGAGAAAACTAGAAAAATATGAGGATGATGGAAATAGATTATGACAGAAGAGGAAAAAACAAAAACAAAACATCACAAAGAAACACGATGACAAAAAAACATGAGAAAAACAGGACAGAAATAAGTACTCACAAAAACTACAAAAAACATGACAAAACACGAAAAAACACAATCACACCAAAAAATGATGAAAATAGATCATGACAAGAGGAAAAAAAAACCACAAAAGAAACGCGACGACAAAAAAATAATGAAAAAAAACGTCAAGAAAAGTGTTCGTAAAAAAACTAAAAAAAAATATGACAGAAAAACACGAAAAAAGCACAATGACAAAAAAAAAATGTAGAACAAAAAACAAACAAAAAAACAACAGAAACACAAATAAGAAAAAAATGAAAACAATGGCAAAAACGAAAAAAAAACTGAAAAAAAAAAGAAAAAAAAGAGCAGTAACCCCCAAAATCAGACAAAAACAAACAAACAAGCACAGAATGACAAAAAACACGAAAAAATACAGAATGACCCCCAAAAATGAGAATAATGAAAAACAACAACCACGTAACACTACTCCATGTTTTGTATCGATGAAAATAAAATATAAATAGTATCCCAGCACCAGGGAAACAGAGATGCACGGGCGCTTTTTATGTCCTGTAAGTAAATTTAGGGAGATAAAGGCGCCGGGTGTGTAATAGAGTTGTAGAGATAATAGAGTTGGTAATGGAATAGAGAGAGAGAGAGAGAGAGAGAGAGAGAGAGAGAGAGAGAGAGAGAGAGAGAGAGAGAGAGAGAGAGAGAGAGAGAGAGAGAGAGAGAATGCGAGGCAGGCAATAATGGAAGGGTGGAATAAGAGGAATAAAATGAATAGGAGGAGGAGGAGGAGGAGGAGCAATGAATTTATCCTCCCATTTTTTTCTGTGTTGGAGAAGAGGATGGTGGTGGTGGGGGTTGTGGTGGTGGTGGTGGTGATGCGGGAAGGTAAGTGGTGACTGTGGTAGTGATGACTGTTGTGGTGGTGGTGCTCTTGGTGATGAAGTGATGTTATTAGCCCTACTGATGACGTTAGCCTAGTAGTGGTGACGATGGTGATGAAAGTAGTTGTGTATGGTGGTGGTGGTGGTGGTGGTGACCCAATTAATGGTGCCGGGTGAACGTGCTGTATAGGCGTGATGGAGGTGGAGGTAATAATGGTGGTGGTGGTGGTGGTACTATTGTCAGGGGTAAATACGAGGCTGTCAAAAGGTGCTGGAAGTAAGTAATGTGGGGTTGCGGCGGTGGTATGTATGATGTGTTATGCTGTGTTATGTTATGTTTGTATGTTATGTTATGCTATGTGATGTTAGGTTAGGTTATCTTACGTTATGTTAGATTAGGATAGGTTAGGTTATCTCATGTTATGCTGTGTTATTTTATGCTATGCTGTGTTATGTTGGGTTATGTGGTTGAATCGCGCACGTTAACGTTTCTCTACTGACAGGATTATAGATTTCTGTCCTTATTCTGTGTTCTCTAGTACATATTTGGCAAATCTTTGTAACTATAACAACAGCAACAACAACAACATCAAGGTCTCGTTCCGCGGTAATTTCCCCCCACACAAAAAGAACATAAAGATTAAAATGTATCAACTATTTTTCCAGCGGGAATCTTTTTTTTTTTTCGTAATTTTCCCCACACAACAAAAAATAAATAAGAAGATTGAAAGGCATTGACTATTTTACCAACAGCAATATTTGTTTGTTTTGGGCAACTTTCGTCGCAAACAGAAACAAAAAGACGATAATGTTTTGGCTGTTTTGATGAAGGTGGTGGTTTGTGATGGTGACGACAATGGTGATGGTGATAGTGTCCGATATGTAGGCACAACACAGCACAGCACAACACAACACAGCACAACACAACACAGGACAGGACAGGAGGACGAGGATGCAGCAGGAAAGCACTCGTCATCATCATCATCCCTCAGCGCCCCTTCCTGTTTTAATGATGGTGGTGGTGGTTTGTGGTGATGATGGTGATGGTGATAGTGTCCGATATGTAGGTACAACACAACAACACAAGACAGGAGGAGAAGGAGGAGGACGACGAGGATGCAGCAGGAAAGCACTGGTCATCATCATCGTCCCTCAGCGGCCCTTCCTGTAGCGGCGTCAGGTAGTCCGCTGGTCACGTTGCCGGCAGGGTTGAGGTGAGGGCCGCCGTTCCCACGAGTGCCGTCCGTTGCCCGCCACTACACACTTCCTATTTGTTTCATTTGTTTTATCTTTCTGGTCCTAATTCTTCCTTTTGTTCCTCCTCCTCCTTAGCAAAAGTTCAGCAATGTTGATCACTCCAAACTCCTCACGCTACAAACTAACCCGAGGACAAGAAACAATGGAAAAACAGTTCAAGAAAAGCAATACCGACATCGGCAGGAGTTATTTCTCGAATAGAATTGTTCGCCACTGGAACAACCTTCCTGCAGAAGTAGTTAGCGCAGAGACAATCAACTCCTTCAAGAAACGCATTGATCGGCACTTTGCTGCATCGGGAGTGAACTGACTCTTCAGAATTTTCCACCATCTGGCTAAGACTTCATTGTCATTCTATTACTAAATACATCTTTGCTGTTTATCTCTCACCTAACTCTACTAACTATGTAAAATTCTTTGACTATTTGAACTCTAAAGTGGAGCACATGTTGGCTCACTCTCCCTTCGCTGAAATCTCCATCTTAGGAGATTTCAATGTTCACCACCAGCTTTGGCTTTCATCCTCTTTCACTGACCAGCCTGGTGAACAAGCCTACAACTTTGCTCTCCCCAACGACCTAGAGCAGTTAATTCAGCACCCTACTCGTATTCCCGACCGTCTTGGAGACAGCCCCAACATTCGAGACCTCTTCCTTACCTCTAATCCTTCTGCTTACCCTGTCAAACTGTTTTTTCCGTTGGGCTCCTCCGATCATAACCTTATTTCTGTATCCTGTCCTATCGCTCCTGTACATCCTCTGGATCCACCGAAGAGGCGTTGCTTCTGGCATTTTGCTTCAGCTCGGTGGGACGACCTGAGGATGTACTTTTCCGATTTCCTGTGGAATGATTACTGCTTCCAGGAGAGAGACCCCTCTGTGTGTGCCCAGCGCATCAAAGAGGTGATTGTCTCTGGAATGGAGGCATACATTCCACGTTCTTTCTCTACTCCTCATGTTAAAAAGCCTTGGTTTAATCATGCTTGTTCTCGTGCTATTAAAGATAGAGAGGCAGCTCACAAAAGATTCCAGGGCCTTCGAACACCCGCTAACTTTGACCTTTACATTTCAGCCCGGAATCGTGCCAAATCTATTCTCCGACTTACCAAAACTTCTTTTATCAATAGAAAATGTCAACAACTTGCTTCTTCTAATTCTTCCCGTGACTTCTGGCATCTAGCCAAAAATATCTCCTCCAATTTCACTTCCTCCTCTTTCCCTCCTCTCCTTAACCCTAACGGCAGCACTGCCGTCTCATCTGTCTCTAAGGCTGAACTCTTCGCTCAAGCTTTCTGTAAGAACTCCACCTTGGACGATTCTGGGCATATTCCTCCTACTCATCCTCCCTCTGACTCCTTTATGCATGTTATTAAAATTCTTCCAAATGATGTTTTCTATGCCCTCTCTGGCCTCAACTCTCAGAAGGCTTATGGACCTGATGGAGTGCCTCCTGTTGTCCTTAAAAACTGTGCTTCCGTGCTGACACCCTGCCTGGTCAAACTCTTTCGTCTCTGCCTATCAACATCTACCTTTCCTTCCTGCTGGAAGTATGCCTTTGTACAGCCTGTGCCAAAGAAGGGTGACCGTTCTAATCCCTCAAACTACCGCCCTATAGCTTTACTTCCCTGTCTATCTAAAGCTTTTGAATCAATCCTTAACCGGAAGATTCAAAAGCACCTTTCCACTTTTGACCTTCTATCTGATCGCCAGTATGGGTTCCGCAAGGGGCGTTCTACTGGTGATCTCCTAGCCTTCTTAAGTGACTCTTGGCCATCCTCTCTTAGCCGTTTCGGTGAAACCTTTGCTATTGCGCTGGACATATCAAAAACTTTTGATAGGGTCTGGCACAAATCTTTGCTTTCCAAACTACCCTCCTACGGTTTCTATCCTTCTCTGTACCTTTATCTCCACTTTCCTTTCTGACCGTTCTATTTCTGCTGTGGTGGACGGTCACTGTTCTTCCCCTAAACCTATTAACAGTGGTGTCCCACAGGGTTCTGTCCTATCTCCCACTCTCTTTCTGTTGTTCATTGATGATCTTCTCTCCAAAACGAACTGTCCTATCCATTCTTACGCCGATGACTCCAGCCTGCATTACTCAACTTCTTTTAATAGAAGACCCACTCCACAGGAACTTAACGATTCAAGGCTGGAGGCTGCAGAACGCTTAGCCTCAGACCTTACTATTATTTCCGATTGGGGCAAGAGGAACCTGGTGTCCTTCAACGCCTCAAAAACACAGTTTCTCCACCTATCCACTCGACACAATCTTCCAAACAATTATATCCCTTATTCTTCGACAACACTCAGCTATCACCTTCTTCAGCCATAGACTTCACAATCTCTTGACGGGAAACGGGGCGCGGGGCCGATTCGCAGGGGGCCGATTTTCAAAAATTTAAAATTTAAATATTTTCAAAACCAAAGCAGCTAGCGACCTGAAACTAAAACAGGCACCTCCCTTAGGCATATATGAGTCTCCATGAGCAGCGGTATCAAAAAATTCAAAGTCGTTCCCTAATAAAATCCCGATTAATTGTTTTTTATATAAGTATAACAAAACTTAAAAAGGCTATAAAATCCTCAGATTTTACGCTAGATGCACAAACTTCACCAAATGCAGAGATAATCACTTATATTTTCAGAATCAATAGCAATATTTAGCATATCTTATAAGTTTTTGCCCGAAATAGCTACTTATTTTTTTTTTATTTAGTGCAATTTTTTACGTAATTTTTAACATCTAATAAATCACTTAATTTTCACATTAGAAACTTAATACTTGAGGAAAGCATGCAGAAACATCTTAATTTTACTCAACAAAAGCAAAATATTCATTTTTCTATATACAATCACAACTTATTTTGGTTGAATTCGATGTCACTATTGCCGCAGCACGTCTTGCCGGCTATCTGGCCCTCGTCCCTGAACAATCACTTTAGCCTTTTGGCCTATGACTTGTGGGCCCAGGTCAGTTTCCTGGACTTGTACACGTCCCTGTTCCTCGCCGTCTCCTTCCTGCCCTCCTCGATACTGCTCCTCTTCCTGCCGGTCGGCTGCTTCAAGGCCTTGTTCTTCCTCGCTTCTGAGGTCACGTCCTTGGAGAAATTAGCACCGAAACAGTTGAAGAGGGACCTGCTGATGTGCGGCAAGATGGTGTTGGCCAGGTTGTGCCCCTCCTGGCACCTGTACCCCTGCAAGGTCGGGTCTGAGGCCGCCAGGAACTCCAGGAGGTGCCTGAACCCGTCCCTGTGGCGCATGGCAAGGAGAGGAACCTCAACCTGCGCTCCTTCTTGTCCTCCCTGCACATCAGGGAGTCCCACAGCGACATCCTGAAGGACGCCATGTGGGCCATTGGGAGAGATGGCCGCTTCAGGACCGCCCGGCCCGTCTCCAGCTCTCCCCTGTCGACCAGCTCGACCAGGGCGTCGAACATCACAGAGGGCGGGTCGCCCATCTCGAGCTCCACGGTAATCTTCATCTCCTCCTGCTGGGCAAGCTCCTGCTTGCAGCACTCGGCCACAGAGGAGTTGGCCTGGACCTTCCTGGCCAGGTAGCCGGCGTAGTTGCCGACCGCGGCGAGGAGCAACTCGTCCGTCGGCGGGTCCGGCTGGTCGTCGGCCAGCTCCCTGGCAAGCTGGGCCAAGATCACCTCGTCGTCCTCCTTCTCCTCTGCCTTGGCCCGGTCCAGGTCGGCCTGCACGTCCCCGGGGAAGAACCCGACGAGCTTGAGCAAATGCAGGCGTCGCGGGAACTGAGCTGAGTTGCCATGTAGGCACTAACTAAACGTACATTTCTTGTTTCCTAATACGTAAAACTGTGGACTTCACTATCCTACAGTTATCATTCATTTTACGTAAAGATTTCAACCTAAAGTTACGCAAATTTGCCATTTTTTACACAACGTTTTCAAAGTGCACGCATGGTGCTATTTTATATAAGTTACCTTGAATCCTCAACCAAATCACTCTAGAGACACTCCTGCCTGCTTGTATGCACTAAAACTTGAAGATTTCGTCCTGTTTCCACTTAAATTCGGAGTAAGAACGCAGAGTGTGTTTGAGTTGTCGCAGTGAAAGTCGCCATAACAATCGGCCCCTTACGCGAAGCCAGCGCGCCAAGACTGAAGAGATTTCCCGTCAACTAGTTGTGAAGTCTATGCTTCAGCACTAAACATTCTCGGTCTATCCTTAACTCAAAATCTCAACTGGAAACTTCATATATCATATCTTACTAAATCAGCTTCCTCGAGGCTGGGTGTGATCTGTACCGTCTCCGCCAGTTCTTCTCCCCCACACAGTTGCTATCCATTTACAGGAGCCTTGTCCGCCCTCGTATGGAGTATGCATCTCATGTGTGGGGGCGTGTCCACTCACACAGCTCTCCTTGACAGAGTGGAGTCAAAGGCTCTTCGTCTCATCAACTCTCCTCCTCATACTGATAGTCTTCTACCTCTCAAATTCCGCCGCCATAGTGCCTCTCTTTCTATCTTCTATCGATATTTTCATGCTGATTGCTCCTCTGAACTTGCTCACTGCATGCCTCCCCCCCTCCCGCGGCCCCGCTGCACACGTCTTTCTACTCATGCTCACCCCTATACTGTCCAAACCCCTTATGCAATAGTCAACCAGCATCTTTACTCTTTCATCCCTCACGTTGGTAAACTCTGGAATAATCTTCCTTCATCTGTATTTCCTCCTGCCTACGACTTGAACTCTTTCAAGAGGAGGGTATCAGGACACCTCTCCTCCCGAAATTTACCTCTCTTTTGGCCACTCCTTTGATCTCTATTCAGGAGCAGTGAGTAGCGGGCTTTTTTTTTTTTTTTCTCTACGCCCTTGAACTGTCTCCTTAGCTGTAAAAAAAAAAAAAAAAATACACAAGTGCTTTAATCCTTCCCGCAAGCTACTCCCGTGGCTGACGGATTGATTGAATCACTGAAAGCAGG
Source organism: Eriocheir sinensis (assembly GCF_024679095.1). NCBI lineage: Eukaryota > Metazoa > Arthropoda > Malacostraca > Decapoda > Varunidae > Eriocheir > Eriocheir sinensis. The sequence continues at coordinate 377,107 of NW_026111556.1, read as the reverse complement.
CAGCCTTGTAATGAGCCAACAGGGTTTCTGCTGCCTGCCCGTCCATGTTTCCTCCTCCTCCTCCTCTTATAATTTTTTTTTTTTCCTTCTTCCCACTGATCTTCCTTCTCCTGTTCTTTCCTTTCCTGTTCTTCCTCCTGTACTTTTATTTTCTTCTTATCTCCTTTATTTCACAGATCCTCCTCCTCCTCCTCCTCCTCCTCTTCCTTTGTGTTCCTCCTCCTCCTCCTCCTCCTCCTCCTCGCCCTCCTACTCCCTTTTCCGTATGTTCCAGGCACACTGCAGCACGATTACAACCTGAAGTCATGTTATTTTCCCTCACAGCTTAGATTACAAGTAGCGTAAGTTAACAACAGAGTAAAGAAAAAACTTAATGTATGCAACATACATCTGATGAGTGAGGTGTGGGAACAGTAAGGTTAACAGGATACTGGAGCGTACACCTGTGAAGGTAAACGAGGATCGAGCCTCTACCTGTAACCCCTGAAACTACACCTCACCCCATCGTGAGGAGTCCAATTAAATACTAGCTTTTATAATGTTTTAAGAATCAACTACATACAATGTTTACTGACCTTTTTTCGTATGTGTCATGGACCGACAGGTCTTCTGGTGTCTGTTCTTCCTATATATTCCTCCTCCTCCTCCTCCTCCTCCTCCTATCCTCTATTTCTTCCTTTTCTTCTACCTTCTCTGTCTCCCTTCTTCTTCCACCACCTTCATCCTTCTTCCACTGATATTTCTTCTCCTTCTCCCACTCTACTTCCTCTTCCTCCTCCTCCTCCGTCGCCCACCTGCCCCAGCCCCCTCATCGCCGCCGCCGCCGTTATAAACATTGCATCGGTCTGTCCGGCTTCCATATGAATGAGCCGCACTAAACTAATCGGATATACGAGTGGAATTATCGCCGTTTAATGATTGTGTGGATTGAATTTATATGGAAATGAGACGCGGTGGGCTCCGTTTATTATATTTTTGTATTTTATGCATTTTTTAGGTCTACTGATGAGGTTTACAAAGTCTCGTATTCTCTCAGACACTTTTGGCTGTCTCACAAGTAGTTTCCAAGGTTACAAAGGAGGCTAGGCGAGTGTTTACGTTCATGGTGCAGAAGCCTTGTCAACCTACCACTTGGTTCATAAAAATACCCATGGAAATAACAGCCTCTACGAAAGCCCTATCAAAAGTGGGTGTGTAAGCCCCGAAATGTTTGAGAATATGGGTCTTAGTCTCCCTCGCATTGTTAGATGAATGTTTTATGCCCATATTTTCAAACATCTCTGGGATTACACACACACATTTGATAAGGCTTTCGTGGAGGTTGTATTAGTAATTCCATGGGTAGTTTGATGAGCTTAGGGATAGTTTAACAAGGCGTCGGCACAAGGAATATGAAAAAACACTCACGAGAACTCGACTTGTATCATTTGTGGCCTTTGAAAATCGTTGCTGTGAGAGCCGAGAGAGCCTGAGAATAGGAACCTACGCAGAAACACACACAGTAACAGTACAGTGCAGTGGCTGTGTGACGCCTACAAATTGCTCTGTAGATTGGGGTGTCCGAATACTTGTTTTCGTTCTCTGTTGTCGGTCATAGGCAGGTAGACAAATAGGCAGCGTGGCGAGGGAGGTTACATGTGGGGAGCTAGGTACGGGGAGAGGAGACCGTGTACCCTCTCAGTATCTTGAGGGCGAGGGTAGCAAGGTAGTGAAGGCTGTGGTGGTAACGGGGACTGTAACACATAGATAAAAGTGAACACTTATTAGAAGTTAAGGGAACTTGTGTCTAGGCTACTTCGGCAAATGGTTATAGAGACCGTGTACCTCTATATCCTGGTGGTGAGGGTAGCGAGGTAGTGAAGGTTGCTGTGAATGTAACACATATACATTAGGGGAACACCTGTTTGAATCAAGGGGACGTGTCTTTACTACGGCATGTCAGGGAACCCTCAACACTTATTAAAATGGAGGCAGAGGAAGAAACTGAGAGACTGCAAATTTATAACAGTATGAGTTGGAATGGCGACCCAGATAAATGATAATACAATACTTACGGAATGGGTTTTAGAAGTTATTTTTATATGTATTTTGTTTATTTTTAACGTGGTGGTAATTTTGTTTCTCTCTTTTTCTTCTTGCAGGTGAGTTGACGTGTGTGAGGAAGGAAAGAAGGCAGGAAGAAGGATGGAAGGAAGGTAAGAATGAATGAATGAAGAAAAAAAGGAAGAAAGAAAGAAAGAAAGAAAGAAAGAAAGAAAGAAAGAAAGAAAGAAGGATAGAAAGATAGAAAGGAAGGAAAGTAGGAAGGATGAATGGATGGATGGATGAAGAAAGATAGATAGAATACAAGTAAGCAAGAAAGAAAAAATGAAAGAAAGGAAAGAAGAAAGGAAGATAGGAAAGATGAATGGACTAAGAAAGAAAGATAGATAGAAAACAAGTAAGCAAGAAAGAAAAGAAAGAAAGGAAGGAAGAAAGAAGGAATGGATGGATGGATGAAGAGAGAAAGATATATAGAAAACAAGTAAGCAAGAATGAATGAATAAGAAAGAAAGGAAGGAAGGAAGGTAGAAAGGATGAATGGATGGATGAGTTAAAAAAGAAAGACAGAAAGAAAACAAGTAAGCAAGAAAGAAAAAAAAAGTCGCGTCCATGAGAGCTCTGTGTTTCTGTGTTGTTGATGTGCCAAGGATGAACCGCGTTGAGGAGACCATGTTATGAAGGCAGTGTTATTAATGATGTACCGACCGTCTATTCTTCTCCTCCTTCACTCTCACCGTCACTAATATCGCCCTTTAACCTTGCATCCATGTGTCCCTGGTGATTCCTCTTCAGTACTCAATCCTGCCACGGTTCCATATTTTGTCTTCTTTCATTTCCCTATTCATCATGTTTTAATCGTAGTCCCTTGTTCTCAGACGCTTTCGGCTCTCACAACAAACATTTCTAAAGGTCACAAAGGAGATTAATCGGGTTCTCGTGAGTGTTTTTCACGTTCATGGTGCAGAAGCCTTGTCAAACTATCACTATGTAGGCTAAAGAAACTACCCATGGAAATACTACTAATACAACCTCTACCAAATCCTTATTATAACATTCTTACACACCCAATCCATTATAATTATGTAAGAACTGTCACGTAAGAAATGATGTAAAGAGTAGTATGGCAAGGCACAACGATTCGCAGGCTAGTGTAAAACAGGGCATTGTTTTTGGTAGAAAGTATGACATTGTTTTATAAGTATAGCTGTTTTCGTTAAATGAAGGAAGTACCCCAAAATGGATGTATCTGTTGAAATTACTAGTGATGAAAGTAGAATAATAACTTTAACCTCACCCATTCTAATAAGCTCTGGAAACAAATTTATCTCTATCGATCTATCTATCTATCTATCTATCTATTTAATTAATCAACATTATTTTTTTGTTTACTAATGGAACTACAAAAAAGCTACATCTGTTGAAATTAGTGATTAAAGTATGATCATAACTTTAACTTCATATTCTTCATTAATTTCTGGCACATAAACATTCATAAAAACATTCTCAAGAACCAGCGTGAAATTTGACCCTCGCCCCGCCGCGGCCCGGGGGGGCGGGACCGTCGTGGAGCTGTCGCCGCCGCGGGGAAGGACGCGTCGCCGCCTCTCCGTAGTTTTTCATATAATTTCAGTGACACGTGAACGACCTTGTTAAGAAACGAAGAAAAACACGAAATGGAGGAAAGACGTTTAAGATTATATAGTGAAGAGGCGATAAAAGGTAAATAGGATAGCGAATAAATGATAGAATAGATTAGAAGTAGAAATATAATAGATAATAGTAATAATAATAATAATAATAATAATAATAATAATAATAATAATAATAATTTATTGCCATGAACATACATAAGTTTCATATTATTGGATTTCATACATATACACTAGAACACATGGCAATGAGGACTGATACCTAAAAGGTGTCAGTCCTCATAGATAGATAGACTGATACATTGATTGATTGATTGATTGATTGATTGATAGATAGATGGTAAGATAGATAGAAAAAAGAAGAAATGGCGGTATTAAAATGAAAAGTAATAAGATAAAAGATTAGATAAATTCATTGGTAGTGAAGTTAGGTTGGGTTAGGTACAGGAGCTGCCTTGTATAGAGCTATCGACTAGCCTCTTGCAAAATCCTCGTGTTTCTTATGTTGTTTTGTTAAAGTACTCCGCCTTTACACGCGGGAAACTGCATTGACACAGTAAAAAAAATCTCGTAATGAACACCACTGAGTGCCCATAGGTCGCAGAAGTGGGGTCTGGCGTGGTAACCTTTTAGCTTATCGGTGGCGCACTTGTTATGCTGCCCCGACCTATACTCAGAAGGACCGAGTTCGGTTCCCTTCACTCAGTGGTGTTCTTTACGGGGCGTACTCCACCTTGCAATTCCTTCACTATTCAATACCGTATTGTCTCCTAATTTCCATAATTGTCCGTAATAGTTTCTATAATATTTCATTCGTATCATTCTTGTTTCTAATGCTATGATCTCGGGTTTATATTCCTAATAATTTCTTAGACTCCTACATTTGATAAGGCTTTTGTTGAGGTTGTGCTAGTAATTCCAAGGGTAGTTTTAATAGCCTAGTAGTAGTCTGGCAAGGCTTCTGCACCGTGAACTCGAAAAAACTCATAGGAACCCGACTAATCTCCTTTGTGGCCTTGGGAAATAGTCAAGACTTTCATAAAGGTTGTGTTAGTACTTCCATGGGCAGTTTTAATAGCCTAGTAGTAGTTTGGCAAGACTTCTGCACCGTGAACTCGAAAAACACTCATGAGAACCCGACTAACCTCCTTTGTGGCCTTTGGAAATAGTTAAGACTTTCATAAAGGTTGTGTTAATATTTCCATGAGTAGTTTTAATAGCCTAGTAATAATTTGGCAAGATTTCTGCAGCATGGACTCGAAAAACACTCATGAGAACCCGACTAACCTCCTTTATGGCCTTTAGAAATTGGTTATAAGGCTTTCTTAGAGGTTGTGCTACTTTTTCCATGAGTAGTTTTAATAGCCTTGTGATATATTTGGCAAGACGTCTGCACCATGAACTCGAAAAACACTCATGAGAACCCGACTAACCTCCTTTGTGGCCTTGGGAAATATTAGTTATGAGACCTGAAAGCCTCTGAGAATAAGGGCCTTAGATTTATCGGCCTTAAGAATGCCTCATATATCATTAGTATGCATAACCCTTGCGCAGGTCATTTAGTTAAGTTGTCAGGTAATGAGGCGTATAATTCACACTCGCAGACACTTTATTTTTACTCGCTGGGTCTTGTATATAATTATATATCCACCTTCCTGCGTCCTCTCATTTCTATTCAGGTTCATTCCCTTTCTCTTTGTCAGTCAGTCATTAAACGTCTCATTATCTATTTTTTTCCTTCCGCCTTGTTTTATTTGCTTTATATATTCTCTTTATCCCGCTCTACTCCTGTGTCCGTGTCCCGCCTCATTAGCTGCCTTCTGAAGAGCCGGAGTCTTTGATTACATGTTCTTTTATCCATATTTTTATCTGAACGGAGCAGTGAGTCTCCCTCCACCTTTGCTTTACATGGCTGGCTACTAAGGATGGGTGTCGATATTCCTGGTTGTCCTGACTTGGGTATTACTATAATTTATTTAGAGCACAAATCAGCACCAACCTCTTACCGTATGATAGAGGGTTTGGGAGGTTGGCGAAGCAGATTCAAAGATGCAAACAGATTATTGGAAAACAAATCAGAGATGTACAGAGACTAGCAAACAAAATAGTCACACACACACACACACACACACACACACACACAAAAAAAAAAAAAAAAAAATACTTACGGAGGCTGACGAAGTAGATTTTAAAGCTACAAACAAATGAAGAGAAAACAAATCAGACTTGCAACCAGATTAGCAAAACAACACACACACACACACACACACACACACACACACACACACACACACACACACAGATACACACACACGCACACACAACCTTACTAATATTCTATACCGCATGAAAATATAAGACCAATATCAATTTAAAAAAAGAACTCTGAAAGCTAATATATATACAGTAATCCAGATCGTGAACCTTAACCTTTACATATCACACAGTTGAAGTATTGAGAAAAGTTGTGATTGAAGTTTTATCTGAGACCGATTTAGATTAGTTTCCGTGTTGTTTTCTAGATGATGTGTTGGTAAAGGAGAGGGAAGTAAGGAAAGGGAAGGGATGGTTTTCAGATATTAAGATAATCCCGATTCTAGTTTTATCTGGGACCGATTTAGATTAGTTTCCGTGAGAGCGTGTACCGTCTTGTGGTGTCTGAGCCCGCTGTTGTTTTCCTAGATGATGTATTGGTAAAGGAGAGGGAAATAAGGGAAGGGAAGGGATGGTTTTCAAATATTAAGATAAATCCCGATTCTAGTTTTATCTGCATGGGACCGATTTAGATTAGTTTCCGTGAGAGCGTATATACCATCCTGTGGTGTCTGAGCCCGCTCTTGTTTTCCTAGATGATGTATTGGAGAGAGGGAGGGAGAAAGAAGGGAAGGAGGGGCGGATGGTTTCTTCGTTATTGTTGAAATCCGAAACCGATATTCTTACCCGCACATATTGAAAGAGGAGAAGGAGGATGTGAAGAGGAGGATGTGGCCGTTGTGTTTGAGAGGAAGGGATGCGGATGGTGGTGATGGCGGTGGTGGTGGTGAGAAGAATGAATGGTGCGTGGTGAGGCGAGGTTGTGGCAATACCTGAGTGGCGGTGTTGTGTTGTGTTGTGTTGGCGGTCGACGATGCATGCGAGGCGGCGGCAGAAGATGGCAATTGTGGAGATGGGAGTTGTCAGCGGTAGTGGTCGTGGAAGTGGTAAGGGCGCCGGGAGTGGACTCGTCTCTTTCTCACAGGTGAAGGAAAGAAAGGAAGAATGAAAGGAAAGATGATAGAAAATAAGGATGATCTGAACAGGGTGTCAGTATTAGTGTTTGTGAAGGGGATAAGGGTGATGCTGGTTTCGGGGGAGTAGAGTTGACTTATCTCTTGTGGCAGGTGAAGAAAAGGAAGGAAAGGAAGGAAGGAAGGTAGAAAATAAGGATGATGTGAATAGGGTGTTAGTATTAGTGCCTGTTGAGGGGGTAAGGGTGGTAATAAGACTGGTTAAGGTGAGTGGAGTGGACTTGTCTTTTGTTCACGGGTGAGGAAGAGGAAGGAAAAGAAGAAAGGAAGATTCAAAATAAAGATGATGTAAATTGGTTGTCAGCGGCAGTGTTTGTGGAAGGGGTGAGGGTGACACGAAGACTCTGGATAAGGGGATTGAAGTGGACTTGTCTCTTGTTGGCAGGTGAAGGAAAGGAAAGAAAAGAAGGAGGGAAGGCAGGAAATAAGGATGGTGTGAATAGGGAGTCAATGGGAAAGGTTGTTGAGGGGGTGAAGGTGCTATGAAGATACTCGTTCCAGGGTTTCTTCTTTCTTTCTTTCCTTCTTTATCTTTCTATCTTGCCTTTTTCCTTCCTTCTGTGTTCGCTTTGCTTGTGGTCCTGTGACTATTTTTCTTCTTACAAGACTACACCATTTTCATCTCCGTTGTTTTCTGCCTTCCTCCCTTCCTTCTTTCCCTCTATCGCTCTTCTGATATACTTGGACTGAAGGAAAAGAAATGAAATGAAATGAAATGAAAGGAAAGGAAAGGAAAGGTAGACTGAAGGAAAGGAAAGAAAAGGAAAGGAAATGTAGACTGAAAGAAAGGAAAGGAAAGGAGAGGAAGGAAGGAAGGAGAAGAAGGGAAAGGTACGTTGAAGGAAATGAAATGAAATGAAAGGGAAGGTAGGCTGAAAGAAAGGAAAGGGAAGGTAGACTGAAGGAAATTAAATGAAATGAAAGGAAAGGAAAGGTAGGCTGAAGGAGAGGAAAGGAAGGAAGGAAGGAAGGAAGGAAGGAGAGAAGGAAGGAAGGACGGAAGGAAGGAAGGAAGGAAGGAGAGAAGGAAGGAAGGACGGAAGGAAGGAAGGAAGGAAGGAAAGAAAGAGTGGGAAGGAAGGAAAGAAAGAAAGAAAGAAAGAAAGAAAGGAAGGAAGTAGCGGAGATGTAAATTGTCATAAAAAAGAAAAAAAATATAACAAGTAAAGCAAACGCAGAGGAAGGAATAAAAGAAAGAGGGAAAGAAATAAAGTTAGAGAGAAAGGAAAGAATTAATGACTGAAGAAAGGAAGAAAGAAATATAAAGAAGGAAAAAAGAAAGAAAGGATATCAAGGAAGATAAAGGAAAAAGAGAAAAAAAGAAAGGATGAAAACGACGATAGAAAATAGCCTCCATTTAAACTCGTGCTGTGCCACAAAAGGAGGACGGCAGTGGGTGATGGGTGTGAACTCGACGAGGCGGGAGGGCTGCTGCAGGCCGTGGAGAAGAAGGCGGCCAGAAGGACACGGGAATGTATACAAATTGCAACCTCATAAAAGAACATAACGCCAAATAGAATAATAACAGAGATTGTGGTACAAACTAGAGTCCCTTGATAGGGAGAGTCCCGACAACCTAAGATTTGGACGCCATTATTGGCCCTGTTTTCGCCTCGCGTTTCAAACGCAAGCACACACTCTTCTTTGTATTTCTGTATCACAGCCATACGGGTCGTCCATTGAAACTGAGCACACTTGTGTCAGACCTGCACACCTTCCTCTAACAGCCAGCTGGGAGCCAGCAGTCAACGGGCTCTGGGAAAATAAATAAGAGACAGTTTGTTTACATTAACAGGTATCGCCAACCCACCATTACACCCTTATACTTCACCATAATTCGGTCACTTGCCGTTGGAATGTGCCGTAAGGTGACAGGAGATTATTATTAGCCTTACGATCAGCCACTGTCTCGGTATAGGCACTCAGTAACCCACGTAGCCTGTGATCATATAGGCATGCCAAGGCGGGCTGTTGACGACCCTGAGAGGCGGCAGCGCTCAGAGGGTACTGAGAGACTTCACACAAGTCTGCCAGAGTGTTGCAGCTGTGATGAATGGATTTAACAATACTTGTCGCTGTAAAACATTATCGGCAGCAGTTGGGGAAGTCTTTCTCTTACCTACATATACCTTCATCGCCTGACCCTTGCCTGCAGGGAGGGACGCTGCCTCCTGAACGTCATGAGCCTTGATATACTTGTCATGGGCCACGTGGCTGACACACTTCCCAAGCTCCATCAATGCAAAGGCACGTTGCTTCCTTTTCGTTACCTGCTTGCAGTAAACTTTAGCATATGGAGAGAAAATTAGTGTAAAATAATTATCTGGGGGTGGAGGGGGACCTGATTCCATTACTCGCCATGCTGTTCTCTTTATTGTGTTAACACACACACACACACACACACACACACACACACACACACACACACACACACTATTGCTGCAATAAATGTTCTGTGCGATTCCAAGGTATTGTGAAGATAAGTCATCAATGATTATAATTCAATAACATTTAATTTCATTTAAATACTTATTGCTGATTAAAAAAAAATAATACAGTAAAATACTAAGGCCATGTAAACGTGTTTCATTTTGCTTGAGGGTCAAACTAACTTGGTTTAGAGAATACTGTAGGAAAATGTCTTCAACATATTATAATGACATTAGTACCCATGAAAATGATGACTGCAACCTTATACATTAGGCTATTAAATAAAGATGGACTTATAACCCAACCTAGAGGAGTTTCTAGCTCAAGAGCCTTCACATGAACAAATAGTAACCTAACCTATCACCGCTGAAATAGTAATATTTCCCCGCATTTTAAAATCTCATAAACGAGTAATAATAATGGAAACGGTTACCAGAGTGATGATTAGCAAATACAATATAAACAAATAATGTGTTAACTTTTAGAGTGAGTTGGGTGTGATTCTAGAGTTTTACCAAGACAGGTATGGCTCACCAAAAGCTAGCTTCCGTTCATTAAACTCTTGTAACACGTCCAGTCTATTAGACTGTGGCCTTGAGTGTGAAATATCCATCGAGTCTAATAACAGCTAGAGCCCTGTGGGAGAGATAATTTCCAATAATTTTGGCCATAAGGGCCACAGCTTCCCTCATCAGCTTCGATGGCTGCACCTGAGGTGAATGATGGTTTCAGTCCTTGCAGCTGTACCTCACAACGAGTTCCATAGACAGTACAACGGGAGGGCGGTTATGACAGCAAGACAATTGCAGTGTGTGTCTCTTGCTGTCATAACCGATGGTTTCCTCCCAAGACTATTCACTGTTAGCACACTGCTGTCTTCTCAGCGGCCTTGCAGTTAATTTATTGTGTCCCCTCTGTGGCATGTTGCTACTGCCGAAGGCTAGGCAGCAAAGCATAGTTACATTAAAAATAAAAAAAACAGCCGAATCCGCTTCCAAAATAGGTAAGATTATGTTTTTATTACCTCAGATCAAAGTCGGCGAGGTGCTCGAAGGTCAAAAAATGTAGACCAGCAGACTTATACACAGGGTCGCCTATGTCGGGACTCTCTATAGAGGGACTCTAGTACAGACTGGGATGGATAAAAGAGAGCTAGAAAGACGCGACAGAGACACACCAGGAGCAAGTTGCATCTTCAGTCGGTGGGGAAATACTTGTTCTGGGTTGGTTGTCTCCTTGGCCCGGCGACGTTGAGGTCATCTTTGAACGCTTAAAGTCCTTGAGCGTCCACGTTACTGGAAGTGAAGGCATAGCGGACGAAATATACGAAAGAAAAAAGATAGCGGACGAAATATACGAAAGAAAAAAGATAGCGGACGAAATATGCGAAAGAAAAAAGATAGCGGACGAAATATGCGAAAGAAAAAAAAAGATAGCGGACGAAATATACGAAAGAAAAAAAGATAGCGGACGAAATATACGAAAGAAAAAAAAAGATAGCGGACGAAATATACGAAAGAAAAAAGATAGCGGACGAAATATGCGAAAGAAAAAAAGATAGCGGACGAAATATACGAAAGAAAAAAAGATAGCGGACGAAATATACGAAAGAAAAAAAAGATAGCGGACGAAATATACGGAGAAAAAAAGATAGCGGACGAAATATACGGAAGAAAAAAGATAGCGGACGAAATATACGGAAGAAAAAAAGATAGCGGACGAAATATACGGAAGAAAAAAGATAGCGGACGAAATATACGGAAGAAAAAAGATAGCGGACGAAATATACGGAAGAAAAAAGATAGCGGACGAAATATACGGAAGAAAAAAAGATAGCGGACGAAATATACGGAAGAAAAAAAGATAGCGGACGAAATATACGGAAGAAAAAAAGATAGTGGACGAAATACGAAAGAAAAAAAGATAGCGGACGAAACATACGGAAGAAAAAGATAGCGGACGAAATATACGGAAGAAAAAAAAGATAGCGGACGAAATATACGGAAGAAAAAAAGATAGCGGACGAAGAAATACGAAAGGAAAAAAAAGATAGCGGACGAAATCTACGAAAGAAAAAAAAGATAGCGGACGAAACATACGGAAGAAAAAAAAGATAGCGGACGAAATATACGAAAGAAAAAAAGATAGCGGACGAAATATACGGAAGAAAAAAAGATAGCGGACGAAATATACGAAAGGAAAAAAGATAGCGGACGAAATATACGAAAGAAAAAAAAGATAGCGGACGAAATATACGAAAGAAAAAAGATAGCGGATGAAATATACGAAAGAAAAAAAGATAGCGGACGAAATATACGAAAGAAAAAAAGATAGCGGACGAAATATACGAAAGAAAAAAAGATAGCGGACGAAATATACGAAAGAAAAAAAGATAGCGGACGAAATATACGAAAGAAAAAAAGATAGCGGAAATATACGAAAGAAAAAAAGATAGCGGACGAAATATACGGAATAAAAAAAAGATAGCGGACGAAATATACGAAAGAAAAAAAAGATAGCGGACGAAATATACGAAAGAGAAAAAGATAGCGGACGAAATATACGAAAGAAAAAAAAGATAGCGGACGAAATATACGAAAGAAAAAAAAAGATAGCGGACGAAATATACGAAAGAAAAAAAAGATAGCGGACGAAATATGCGAAAGAAAAAAAAGATAGCGGACGAAATATACGAAAGAAAAAAAAGATAGCGGACGAAATATACGAAAGAAAAAAAAGATAGCGGACGAAATATACGAAAGAAAAAAAAAGATAGCGGACGAAATATACGGAAGAAAAAAAAGATAGCGGACGAAATATACGAAAGAAAAAAAAAGATAGCGGACGAAATATACGAAAGAAAGGAAAAACAAGAACCGTAAACAAATGCACTTCAGTTATTGAATCAAAAAGACAACGAAGTGTTTGCAACATAAATAAAACCTAATAATGCGTCGCACACGTTAAATTATTCTTTATTCTTTAGTCTTAAGGAAAGTACCTCGCCCACCCCTGCCCAGGCTGCCTCACACACCTGCCTGCCTCACGGGTTGTTGCATGATTTAGTTGTTTGTGCCTTTACTTTGCTCAAAGACACAGACACAGACACAGACACCCCGAGAGCAAGTTGTGTCTTTAGTCGTAGAGGGAATGGCTGGTCTGGTTCAGTTTTTGGCCTGGCGATGGTAAGGTCATTGTTGCACGCTTAAGTATCTTCTTTGTCTATGTATTTTTTTTATTTTGTTCTCGTGAATTATTTTCCACCCGCATGGTGCAGAAGTTACAGAAGTGTTGTCAGGCTCATAAAACTACCCATGGAATCCATAACACAGCCTTTACGAAAGCCTAGCCATATGTAGGCATGTTTGTTAGCCCCGAAATGTTTGAGAATATGCGCCAGAAAAGACTCCCTCACTTCAATAATATATAATCACGCGACTGTCGCTCTCCTGCTACTGTCGGCGCGCAAGCTCACATATTTTCTCACATATTTTATAAGGCTTTCATAAGAGTTTGGGGCATTTCCTTCAGTAGTTTTATGACCCTGGTGGTGGTTTGACCCTTCTTCTGTATCGTGAACCTAAAAACAACACTCATTAGAACCCGATTCATCCCCTTTTTGGCCTTCGGAAATAGTTGATGTGTGAGGCGGCAGCGTCTGACAGTGCCGACCTGTGTCCCGTCTTCCTCCTGCTCCCTGCTGCTGCCCGACGCGTTCTTCTCCCCCACAGCCTCGTTACTGCTGGGCGGAATACATTAATTAAACTTGGCACATCTAGCCAGTATTCTCTCTCTCTCTCTCTCTCTCTCTCTCTCTCTCTCTCTCTCTCTCTCTCTCTCTCTCTCTCTCTCTCTCTCTCTCTCTCTCTCATTCTTTCCTCTCGCATTCAATTCATTATTTCATATATAATTTATCGTGACAAAGGTATTATTAGGCATTATTTATGCTGTAAGCACTTCGTTGTTTTAATATAATTGCCATGGTGCATTTCTCTGTCGTTCTTTTTCCTTCTCTCGTGTATATATCTATTTCCCAAACCCTTTCCCTTTCTCGCGCATTCAGTTCAGCATTTTTTATTTCATTTATCGCGCGTAGAGCATTCATGTTGCAAGCACTACCTTGTCTTTTTAACGTAACAGCTGAGGTGCATGTGCCAGCTGTTCTTTCTCGTATTTATATTCATAGAAGGAACGACTCTTTCATCTGCCTTAGCCTTCACTTTCCTCTCGCATTCAGTCCAGTCTTTCATATTTCCGACTGTACTCCTTCACTATGTATAATTCCTGTTTCCTCTCTCGCTACCCCGACCTGTTCTTTTACTTTTCTACTCGTATATAATTTCATAGACGGAACGAGTACTTTTTCTGACATACCCTTCCTTTCCTCTTATATTCAGCTCAGCTTTTCCTATTTAATCTAACGTGTGTAAGGTCTTCGTCATTTTAATTTAACATCTGACTTTCACTCATCAACTGTTCTTCATCTTTTCGTGTGTGATATAATAGACGGAGCGAATATTTCATCTGCTGTTCCCTTCACATTCCTCTTTTATTCATTTCAGCATTTCCTATTTAAATAACGTGTGTCTGAAGTGGATTTTTCTGCTGTTGTTCTACTTCTTCTCGTGTATAATTTCATAAACGGAGCGAATATTTCATCTATAACCTTGACTTTTTTCGCCTCTCGCATTCAATCCAATATTTCCTATTTAATATAGCTTGTGTAAGGTAGCTATTCATGTTGCAAGGACCTCGTTGTCTTCTTAAATTAACAGCTGACTTTCACTCGTCGATTGTTCTTTCATATTTTCTTATGTAACTTAATAGCCGGAGCGAATATTTCATCTGCTGTTCCCTTCACTTTCCTCTTTTATTCAATCTAACATTTCCTATTTAATATCACGTGTGTCTAAAGATCATTGGTTTATTGTTTCTTTACTTTTCCTCTCTTATTTAATTTCACCGACGGAACATTTATTTCATCATCTACGCCCTTCCCTCGCTTCTCACATTCAACATTTCCTACTTTATTTAACGAGTGTAAAGTATTCATGTTGCAAGCAGGGAGAACTCCCCTTCTGGCTGCCGACCCGAGAGGTGTCTTGATAACTCCTCGAACCTCTTTCTTCTTAATTTCTGCAACATTCGCGGTCTTCGCTCTAATTTTCATTCTATGGAACATCATCTCTCCTCCTCTAAACCTCACCTTCTCTTCCTTACCGAAACACAGGTTTCTGAGGCTACTGACAACAATCTCTACTCTGTTCCCTCCTACTATCTCTATCCTAAATTTCAATTCAAAGCTGGATGTTGCGGCTACGTTCGCAACAACATCACTAGCTCTCGTGCCAACGAACTTGACTCTTCTGAATTTTCCCCCATCTGGCTAAGACTTCATTGTCACTCTATTAATAAATACATCTGTGCTGTTTATCTCTCACCTAACTCTACTAATTATGTAAAATTCTTTGATTATTTGAAATGTAAAGTGGAACACATCTTGACCCATACTCCCTTCGCTGAAATCTCCATTCTAGGAGATTTCAATGTTCACCACCAATTTTGGCTTTCATCCCCTTTCACTGACCAGCCTGATGAACAAGCCTACAACTTTGCTATCCTCAATGATCTAGAGTAGTTGGTTCAGCATCCTACACGTATTCCCGGCCGGCCCAACATTCTAGACCTCTTCCTTACCTCAAACCCTTCTGCTTATTCTGTCAAACTGTTCTCTCCGTTGGGCTCCTCCGATCACAATCTTATTTCTGCATCCTGTCCTATCGCTCCTGTACACCCTCTGGACCCACCGAAGAGGCGATGCTTCTGGCATTTTGCTTCAGCTCGGTGGGACGACCTGAGGATGTACTTTTCCGATTTCCCGTGGAATGATTATTGCTTCCAGGATAGAGACCCCTCTGTGTGTGCTCAACGCATCACAGAGGTGATTGTCTCTGGAATGGAGGCATACATTCCTCGTTCTTTCTCTACTCCTCACGCTAAAAAGCCTTGGTTTAATCACACTTGTTCTCGTGCTGTCAATGATAGAGAGGTAGCTCACAAAAGGTACCAGAGCCTTCAAACTAATGCTAATTATGAACTTTACATTTCTGCCCGAAATCGTGCCAAATCTATTCTCCGACTAACCAAAAACTCTTTCATTAATAGAAAATGCCAAAACCTTGCTGTCTCTAACTCTTCCCGTGACTTCTGGCATCTAGCCAAAAACATCTCCTCCAACTTCACTTCTTCATCTTTCCCTCCACTCCTCAGTCCTGACGGCAACACTGCCGTCTCATCTATTTCTAAGGCTGAACTCTTCTCCAACTTTTTCTAAAACTCCACTCTGGACGATTCTGGGCATATTCCTCCTACTCATCCCCCCTCTGACTCCTTTATGCCTGTTATAAAGATTCTTCAAAATGATGTTTTCTATGCCCTCTCTGGCCTCAATCCTCAGAAGGCTTATGGACCTGATGGAGTGCCTCCTATTGTCCTTAAAAACTGTGCCTCCGTGCTGTCACCCTGCCTGGTCAAACTCTTTCGCCTCTGCCTGTCAACATCTACCTTTCCTTCTTGCTGGAAGTATGCCTTCATACAGCCTGTGCCTAAGAAGGGTGACCGCTCCAATCCCTCAAACTACCGTCCTATAGCTTTACTTTCTTGTCTATCTAAAGCTTTTGAATCAATCCCAACCGGAAGATTCAAAAGCACCTTTCCACTTCTGACCTTCTATCTGATCGCCAGTATGGGTTCCGCAAGGGGCGTTCTACTGGTGATCTCCTAGCCTTCTTAACTGACTCTTGGTCATCTTCTCTTAGCCGTTTCGGTGAAACCTTTGCTATTGCGCTGGACATATCAAAAGCTTTTGATAGGGTCTGGCACAAATCTTTGCTTTCCAAACTATCCTCCTACGGTTTCTATCCTTCTCTCTGTACCTTTATCTCCAGTTTCCTTTCTGACCGTTCTATTTCTGCTGTGGTAGACGGTCACTGTTCTTCCTAAATCTATTAACAGTGGTGTCCCACAGGGTTCTGTCCTATCTCCCACTCTTTTCTGTTGTTCATTGATGATCTTCTTTCCAAAACGAACTGTCCTATCCATCCCTCCGCCGATGATTCCACTCTGCATTACTCAACTTCTTTTAATAGAAGACCCACCCTTCAGGAACTTAACGACTCAAGGCTGGAGGCTGCAGAACGCTTAGCCTCAGACCTTAATATTATTTCCGATTGGGGCAAGAAGAACCTGGTGTCCTTCAACGCCTCAAAAACACAGTTTCTCTACCTATCCACTCGACACAATCTTCCAAACAACTATCCCCTATTCTTTGACAACACCCAGCTATCACCTTCCTGAACACTAAACATCCTCGGTCTATCCTTAACTCAAAATCTCAACTGGAAACTTCATATCTCATCTCTTACTAAATCAGCTTCCTCGAGGCTGGGCGTTCTGTACCGTCTCCGCCAGTTCTTCTCCCCTGCACAGTTGCTGTCCATACAGGGCCTTGTCCGCCCTCGTATGGAGTATGCATCTGTGTGTGGGGCTCCACTCACAGCTCTTCTGGACAGAGTGGAGGCTAAGGCTCTTCGTCTCATCAGCTCTCCTCCTCATACTGATAGTCTTCTACCTCTTAAATTCCGCCGCAATGTTGCCTCTCTTTCTATCTTCTATCGATATTTCCACGCTGACTGCTTTTCTGAACTTGCTAACTGCATGCCTCCCCCCCTCCCGCGGCCCCGCTGCACTCGACTTTCTACTCATGCTCATCCCTATACTGTCCAAGCCCCTTATGCAAGAGTTAACCAGCATCTTCACTCTTTCATCCCTCACGCTGGTAAACTCTGGAACAATCTTCCTTCATCTGTATTTCCTCCTGCCTACGACTTGAACTCTTTCAAGAGGAGGGTATCAGGACACCTCTCCTCCCGTATTTGATCTTGCTTTCGGCCACCTCTTTTGTTTCTTTTTTAGGAGCAGCGAGTAGCGGGCTTTTTTTTTATTATTGTTTTCTTTTTTTGTGTGTGCCCTTGAGCTGCCTCCTTTGTTGTAAAAAAAAAAAAAAAAAAAAAAGCACCTCGTTGTCATTTACATATAACAGCTGAAGTGCATGTGTCAACTGTTCTTTCTCGTATTTAAATTCATAGAAGGAAGGACTTTTTTTCTGCTATAGCCTTTCCTCTCTTCTTGCCCTCGCTTCAAGATTTCCTATTTAATCTAACTATAATCCTTCATGTGATTCCTATTTGTCTGTTGTTCCTTTTCCTCTTGTATTCTATATAGACAACGAGCATTTCATCTCCTGTAGCCTTTCCGCTCTACTCGCATTCAGTCCAACGTCTAAGTAATCTAACTGTGCTCCTTTATGCCGTGTCGTATATACATGATCCCTTATTTCTCCTGCCACCCCTGACCTGTTGCTATACTTTTCCCTCCTATATTATTTCAAAGACGGATCGAGTATTTCATCTGCTATAGCCTTCACCTTCCTGCATTCAATCCAACGTCTATTTAAATTCTTTTGACTATTTGAATTCTAATCCTTCGCTGAAATCTCATCCTAGGAGATTTCAATGTTCCTACCAGCTTTGGCTTTCATCCTCTTTCACTGACCATCCTGGTGAACAAGCCTACAACTTTGCTATCCTCACCCATCTACAGCAGTTGGTCCGGCACCCTACACGTATTCCCGACCGTCTTGGAGACAGGCCCAACATTCTAGACCTCTTCTTACCTCAAACCCTTCTGCTTATTCTGTCAAACTGTTCTCCGTTGGGCTCCTCCGATCACAATCTTATTTCTGCATCCTGTCCTATCGCTCCTGTACAGCCTCTGGACCCACCGAAGAGGCGATGCTTCTGGCATTGCTTCAGCTCGGTGGGACGACTTGAGGATGTACTTTTCCGATTTCCCGTGGAATGATTATTGCTTCGGATAGAGACCCCTCTGTGTGCTCAGCGCATCACAGACGTGAATATTTCTGGAATGGAGGCATACATTCCTCGTTCTTTCTCTACTCCTCACGCTAAAAGCCTTGGTTTAATCACACTTGTTCTCGTGCTGTCATTGATAAAGAGGCAGCTCACAAAAGGTTCCAGAACCTTCAAACTCCCGCTAACTATGAACTTTACATTTCTGCCCGGAATCGTGCCAAATCTATTCTCCGACTAACCAAAAACTCTTTCATCAATAGAAAATACCAAAACCTTGCTTTCTCAAACTCTTCCCGTGACTTCTGGCATTTGCCCAAAGCATCTCCTCCAACTTCAGTTCTTCATCTTTCCCTCCACTCCTCAGTCCTGACGGCAACACTGCCGTCTCATCTATCTCTAAGGCTGAACTCTTCTCTCAGACTTTTTCTAAACTCCACTCTGGACGATTCTGGGCATATTCCTCCCTACTCATCCCCTCTGACTCCTTTATGCCTGTTATAAAGATTCTTCAAAATGATGTTTTCTATGCCCTCTCTGGCCTCAATCCTCAGAAGGCTTATGGACCTGATGGAGTGCCTCCTATTGTCCTTAGAAACTGTGCCTCCGTGCTGTCACCCTGCCTGGTCAAACTCTTTCGCCTCTGCCTGTCAACATCTACCTTTCCTTCTTGCTGGAAGTATGCCTTTTTAGAGCCTGTGCCTAAGAAGGGTGACCGCTCCAATCCCTCAAACTACCGTCCTATAGCTTTGCTTTCTTGTCTATCTAAAGCTTTTGAATCAATCCTTAACCGGAAGATTCAAAAGCACCTTTCCACTTCTGACCTTCTATCTGATCGCCAGTATGGGTTCCGCAAGGGGCGTTCTATTGGTGATCTCCTAGCCTTCTTAATTGACTCTTGGTCATCCTCTCTTAGCCGTTTCGGTGAAACCTTTGCTATTGCGCTGGACATATCAAAAGCTTTTGATAGGGTCTGGCACAAATCTTGCTTTCCAAACTACCCTCCTACGGTTTCTATCCTTCTCTCTGTACCTTTATCTCCAGTTTCCTTTCTGACCGTTCTATTTCTGCTGTGGTGGACGGTCACTGTTCTTCCCCTAAATCTATTAACAGTGGTGTCCCACAGGGTTCTGTCCTATCTCCCACTCTTTTTCTGTTGTCCATTGATGATCTTTCCAAAACGAACTGTCCTATCCATTCCTACGCCGATGATTCCACTCTGCATTACTCAACTTCTTTTAATAGAGGCCCACCTACAGGAACTTAAC